>NW_006408691.1:2864319-2869360 GCF_000296735.1 Chrysochloris asiatica | reverse complement strand
CAACATTCTTATCAATGGAGAAAAGATTGAAGTTGTCAAGGACTTCATTCTTCTTGGATCAACTATCAACACTCACAGAAGCAGCAGTCAAGAAATCAAACGACGCATTGCATTAGGCAAATCTGCTGCACAAGACCTTTTACAAGTGTTGAAGAGCAAAGCTGTGTGTTTGAGGACTAAGGTGCGCCTGATCCAAGCCATGGTATTTTCAATAACCTCATATGCATGAGAAAGCTGGACAGTGAATAAGGAAGACTGTAGAAGAATTGATGCCTTTGAGTTATGGTGTTGGAGGAGAATATTGAAAATGCCGTGGGCTGCCAAAAGAACCAATAGACCCATTTTGGAAGAAGTACAGCCAGAGTGCCCCTTGGAAGCCAACACAGTCAAACTTTGTTACTCATACTTCGGACATATTGTCAGGCGGGACCAATCGCTGGAGAAGGATATCATGTTTGGTAAGGTGGAGGGTCAGAGATAAAGAGGAAGACACCCAAAGAGATGGATCAGCCAAGTGGCAGCATTGATGGACTCAAGCGTAGTAACAATAGTGAGGTTGGCCCAGGATTGGCCAGTGTTTCATTCTGCTGTGCATAAGGTCGCTATGAGTTGGTACTGACTCGATGGCACCTAACAACAACCCTGCCCCAGTATCCCAAAACACAGCTGGGGGTTGCAATGTCAACCAGCTCCCCATGAGGAAAATTCTTGAAGCCACAGCTCCTGGGTCAGTGGTGGTACCTGGCAGGATGGTGACCCCGGCAGGCAGGCCCAGTGTGAACCCCTTCCTTACCACGGCCTGGGAGTGGGAGCGGTCATGTTAGCTGTTCAGACCTGAGGACAAGGCTCATAGACACCCCCACCCAGAGGTGCTAGAATAAGCTGTCTGTCCCACCCAACTCTGAGGACCTGTCCAGCCTTGGGTCAGGGAGTACAGGGTTAAAATTAACAAACCAGGTGGTCAGGGACCAGCTCACCAGTGTAGATGGGAACAGTTTTGTTTAGCAATAACGGTCCACCAGTCCCACCAATTGCAATTCCCAGACCACCCGAAGCTCCATACAGCAGGCGCTCCAGGCCCTGAAGTCCGAGGGTGAGTCAGTCAGCAGCAGTGGGTGGGCAGTGCGTGGACAGTATTGGATACCACACTGAGGAGCGCCCAATGCCAACAGATTTCCAAGTGGATGAGGCAGACTGAGAGGAGGGGCTTAGGGTTGGAAAGAGGGGCATGATTCTGGGGCTGGTAGAAAAGACAACGTTCCCACACAATAGTGTGTACACAAATACTCTCTACATCATCAGTCACAACAGCCCAAAATGTGAAGTGTCCATCTACTGATGAATGGAGATGCAAAATGTGGTCCATCCATCCAATGACGTTTGAGAGCCAATAAAAAGAAGTGAGCTCCCCATATGTACTACTACATGGATGAGCCTGGAAAACATTCTGCTGGGAAAAGAAGCCAAACTCAGGGGTCCTCTCTTGTACAATCCCCTTATCTGACATATCCAGAAGTGGTAAAATTTTAGCAAAAGAAGGTAGGCTTGTAGTTAGCAGGGATTGGGGACCTGGAGTGACTGTGACCTCCCACAGGTGCAGGGTCTCCTGTGGAGTGATGGAAATGCGCTGGAATTAGATCCACGTAGTGGCAGAACAGCAATGTGAACATACTAAATGCCACTGAGTTCTACACTTCCAATGATATGTGAGAGATAGCTCCCTAAAACCACTTAGAAAACACAAGTTCCAGCCGCCACAGCATTATGACCCAGGTCCCTGCCACTCTAACCAGAAGGTCAGCAGTTCTCCTTGGTCCCCTTGGTGTGAGGTCCCTGATGCCAGGTCCTTAACTTTTCCGGGCCACCCCTGCTGTCCTCCCTGCTAGGTTCTGGCCTTGCCCACCTCCCTCCAGATTCTCAGGGATGTGGACCCCGCAGTCTTCCTCTCTGTGCTGATTGCCATTTTAGCCCCTCCTCATGACAGTTCTGGGTTCTCTCTTTCAATTTTTCCACAGACACTCACCCCCTGGCTTCCCAACAAAACGCAGGATGACCAGTTGTATCTGGATACGCATCCACAGAGATTATTTTCCCAGTGAAATATGGCCTGGGACACAAATGACTGGAAAGAGTGCCTTGCGTATGTGAATTCAGAAGGAATTGACCATCTTGTGTTTTTACCTGCTACGTCTGGCCACCTGGATCCTGGTGTGGTGCTGTAGGTTAATGTGCTAGACTGCAAGGTCGGTTTGAACCACAAGGTCAAGCTCACCAGGTGCTCCTTGGAAACCTTAAACAGGATCGCTATGGGTTGGAACCAACTCAGCGGCACTTACCAAGTCTGGCCATCAGCCTAGATCCCTGCCACAAGCTCATACTCAGGGAGGTGGGTGCTCATGGGCTACCAAGGGAAGGAGATTCTAAGACTAAGAGGCAGGGTGGCTGCTCCCAGGAAGGTGCCCAGGCTGCAGTGGTGATCATGCGCCACCAGGGGGCGCAATCCTGAGCCTTTCTGGACACCTTGGGAGACTTGTGGACAGAGGTAGACACTTGGAGGGACTGAGGGTGCTCTTGCTACAAAACTGGCTCTTCTCCCGCCCTGCAGCAGCTCTGCAGGTAGGAGCTGAGCTCAGCCTTTCCTGAAGCTGCAGCTTCAGGCAGAGATTCCAAAACCTGTACCACCTGTTCCCTCGGCTGTGGGGATTCCGTGTCAGACTGAAAAGAACAGTGGGTCCATCGGGGAGCCGCACCTACAGTCCCAGCTACTGGGCTGAGGCAGGGGGATCACTTGTGTCCAAGAGTTCTGGGCTGTAGTGTGCTATGCAGATTGGGTGCTTGCACTAGCACAACATTGTTGTGGTGACCGCCTAGGAGCAGGGCACCACCAGGCTGCTTAAGGAGACATGAACCAAGCCAGGTCAGAAACAGTGCAGCTCAAAACTCTTGTGCTGATCTCAGTATTTTCCAGATGTTGTTATTGGGATCTGGCTCTTGACTCCTGGAGACTCCGCATAGTGGGATGGGAACTTTGTGTTCCAGGGAGTTTTCACTGATGATTTTCAGAAATAGATTGCCAGACCTATCTTCCTAGTCTGTCCTCTGGAGACAAGGCACCCATCAGACAAGGAACCCTCATCGTCCTTGCATCCCAGATGCCAAATTCTGTCCACTGTCTCTTTGGGCCCTTCAAAGATAAACCCAGGATAAATGGAGGCTTGGGACAGGGGCTCAGTCTTCCTCCTCCACCAACCTCCCCTTACCAGTTAGCATGTAACCTTCCTAAACAGTATGCTTGCTGACCAATCACTGCTTCCAGAAATCCTATGAGGAGGGCCCTCGAGGAGGTGGCAACCAGCCCAGAGGTCAGGGCAGAGAGAGGGCCAGAGGGCCTTGCAGCATGCGCCAATGGTGACCACTGATATGAAAAGGTAGGAAAGGATGGGCTCAGGGGATGGATCCTACGTGAAGCCCAGAGGGTAGGCAGTGCCCTGGTCAGATGGACACTTTCCAGAAGTCTTTGAAGATATAATCAGCTAGGTAAATGAGGGGTCAGTCTGGAGTAGGGGGGGCCCTACTGAGTGGCCTCATACAAAAGAGAAGAAGAGCCACAGAGACAAGGGGAAGGAGAGCAGCCATGTGAAGGTGGAGGCAGAGATCGGAGCCCAGAAACACCTGGGGCCACCAGCAGCTGGAAGAAACAAGGAAGGATCCTCCCCTGAAGACTTTAGAGAGAACATGGCCCTGCCGACACCCTGATCTCAGACTTCTGACCTTCAGAACTATGCTGTATGAAGACCCCCAGCATGTGCTGCTTTGTTAGGGCCTCAGCAGAAACTCACATCCCAGCACTGGAGGTGCTCAGAGAACAAGGGCGGAGATGCACAACTGTTCAGGGAGAAGAGGAGGGTCAGCAGGGCCTGCCTATATCAAGAGCTAACTGTGCACTGAGGTCAAGAGAGTCCCTGCCTCCAACAATAACAGGGTCCTTGGAAACATCGAAGATCCAGAGGCAATGTGCTGGGTTCAAATCCTGGCTCTGTGACTTTTGGCACGGTCGTTCACCTCACTGTCTACCCTTCTTGAATAAAGCACTTAGAGCCATGAGCAACCCAGATACAGTGGATTCAATCAAAGGGGCCACCATCCAACTAATTTCCTGTCCTACCTGAGGACCCTGAGACATGACTAAGTCTTAAGTGGAGGAGCCAAGGCACAGGTCCCTTGGGCCCCAAGCCTGAGCCGTGCAGGTTTATAAGATGGACAGGGAAGCACTAGGGAGAGGAAATGGGCCTGGGCTGGGAATAGCTAGATTAGAGGGTAGGGTGGGGATGGGAACCCAGGGAACAGGGCCACCAAGGTATGGGCCAGAGAACTGAGTCCATGTCCCCTTGAGCAGTATGGCAGGGGTGCCAGTCACAGCTGCAGAGGCAGGCCTGGCTGGGCTGTTGAGGTTCCTCCCCTGACTTTTGATATTTGGGGGCCCAGTCTTACATTTTAATGTATGTTTTTATGGAAACATTTATGGGGCACATGTAGCACATAAAACACCATTGTAAAGCCTTTTGCCCCGATGTTGCTGAAATAAATGATGTTGTTACCATTGTAATTTCACAGGGTTAGATCTGCCGTAATGAGAATGGTCTGGCCCGCGTCGGCTGTGTCCCAGGAGACTTCATGTCTGCTGGCTGCCATGACCTCACAGCGCTGCCGAAACACTTAAGAACATGGGCAAGGGGGAGGGCCCCCGAGATCTAGCTGCTGAAAGACCCCCATCTAGGCTCAAGGGGACGCAATGGAGAAAAATGCCCTCTCCCCACACCTCAGTTCACCCTCTTATAAGCTGGCAACATCTTTCTTTTTGTCTGCTCTGAACTCAAGGGAGAATAGAAGCAAGTGTGGCCATTCTACCGTGAGCATCCTCTGCCTTGGACCATGAGCATCCTTTGCCTTGGACCATGAGCATCCTCAGCCTTGGACCATGAACATCTTCTGCCTTGAACCACGAACATCCTCTACCTTGGACCATGAGCATCCTCAGCCT
>NW_006408691.1:2863989-2864219 GCF_000296735.1 Chrysochloris asiatica | reverse complement strand
TTGGACCATGAACATCTTCTGCCTTGAACCACAAACATCCTCTACCTTGAACCATGAGCATCCTCAGCCTTGGACCATGAACATCTTCTGCCTTGGACCACGAACATCCTCTACCTTGGACCATGAGCATCCTCAGCCTTGGACCATGAACATCTTCTGCCTTGGACCATGAACATCCTCTGCCTTGGACCATGAACATCCTCTGCCTTGGACTATGAGCATCTTCTGCC
>NW_006408691.1:2839684-2863874 GCF_000296735.1 Chrysochloris asiatica | reverse complement strand
CATGAACATCCTCTGCCTTGGATGAATGGGTTGGTGTGAATTCCCAGTCTTGCTTGGTTGTTGCTGTCGATGGCCATTGAGTTGGCTCCAACTCATGGAGACTCCAGGCACAACAGAACCCAATGTTGCCAGTCTGGGGCCATCATCATGATGCTTAATCTGTTGCAGTTCATTACTGTGATGCCTACAATGTAGGGGGCTCATCTCCCAGGATTGTATTGGACAATATTCTGGTGTGATCCCTCAGATTTTGATTGGCTGATCTTTGGAAGTAAATTGCCAGGTCTTGCTTCTTCGTTTGCCTTAGTGTGGAAACACCATGGAAACCCACCCACCATGGGTGTGACCCTGCTGTGTGTGAAATACTGATGACATAGCTTCCAGTATCCCAGCAACATACCTGCCACCATACTACAACACACTGACCAAGGGGTGCTAAGTGACCAATCTTGTTTACAGCTCCAGAAACGTCCTCCACTCAGGAACCTGGACTTTTCCCACTAAGGAGAGCTCTCTTCACCATCCTCAGTCAAAACCAAAGACTCCAGAACAAAGACTCACTTTGGCCAGTGTGGTAGCACCATACGATAAGCACCAGACTGCAAACCACAAGGTTGGTGGTTCAAGTCAGCCAGCCACTCCTTGGGAAAAAGATGAAGTTTTCTGTTCCTAAAAGATTTGAAACCTTGGAAACCGGGGTCACTATGAGTCTGAGCTGACTCGATGGCACTCAACAGCCATGTCTAATGGTTTTGTGGCTTTGTTGTTGTTGTTGTGTGCCACAGAGTTGGTTCTGACTCATAGAGACCCCGTACAGGGTTTCCAAGGCTGTAAATCTTTACAAAAGCAGAAAGCCTCATCTTTCTTCCATGGAAAAGCTGGTAGTTTCAAACTGCTGACTGTGAGGTTCACAGCCCAATTCATAACCACTACACTACCAGAAATCCTTAATGGCATTAGAGGGGCAGAATTCAGGGTCAGCCACCAAAGTACTTTAAAAATTAACACGCTGACATCAAATAACCCCCTCTGCCATCTCCATCTCAGGGCCAGCAAGTGAGGCTGTAAGTAATTGAGTGGTCTCTCGATAAGGCCTCCAAGATAGCAGAGCAAGTGGAATGGTCATTAAAAGCGATGCTGGGTTTCCAGAATTGGGGGGAAATGAAGCAGAGACGAGTGCACAGGTAAACAGACCCACGGCTGCCCAGGATACAGACCCGGTGAGCGGAGTAATGTCTGTGCCCCGGGCACACGACCTGATGAGTCCCATCTGTTCACAAGGACTACTGAGGACCGTCCCTCACAGGTGCTGTGAGAACCAGCTGAGACACCTGGAAACCTGTGGGACCTGGGAGGTGACTGGATGGCCTTGTTTTCCTGGGCCTCATCAGTTTTCTGCCCTTGACAGGGTGAAATCTGACCATTTTTAATGGTGCTCGTTTCAGTGAAAAGTGTTTGCGTTTCCCTTCTCTGACAGGTTCCCATTTTATATAGGGCCTGGCTTTCAGGTTTCACTGTAATAAACACCAGCATCTGTCACAGGAGCCACAGTGGCACAATGGTTAAGTGCTCAGCTGCAAACCAAAACGTTGGTGTTTCAAACCCACCCCTCAGCTCTGCAGGTGAAAGCCCTAGCAAACATTTCTTATAAAGATGACAGCCCAGAAAACTCTATGAGGCCATTCTACTCAGATGGGGTCGTTATGAGCTGGAATCCACTCAATGGTACTGAATGACACCAATACCCAGCCCACAAATGCTCGGCACACTGACATCGTGACATTATTGTCACCAGCAACAGCACAGGGCCAGACTGGTATGCTGGGAAACACCTTATTAACCTTTTCTGGAAGTTTCCTGCAGAGGCTCTAACAAAGTCCAAGTTAAACCCAGAAAACGGTTTCTGTTCATCAGCCAGTTTTCCCATGTGGCCAAGCGCTTGGTCACTCTCTCATTGCGATAGCCCACCAAGGCAAGCAAGGGCAGTATTGAGCTGGCATCTGCTTTCCAATGAGAAAATGATGGATCAGAAAACCTGTAATGCCCAGAGGATGCCCAGCTAGGGAGGCGGGAAAACCAGGCTGGGTGAGGTGAAAGGCTGGAATCAGAGACGAGTTGGCCCAGTTGTGTCTCTGGCCCCATCTACTCTCTGTTCTCTGCTCCCACTGCCTACACTCAGCGTCCTAAAGAGCAAGAAATCAACTCATAATGGCCCATGTGCATCAGAGTAGAATTGGGCTCTGCAGAATTTTAAGTGGTTGATGTTTCACAAGTAGATCACCAGACCTTTCTTCCAACGTGCTCACTGGGTGGACTCAAACCTTCAACCTTTTGACCAGCAGCTGATTATGTTAGCCTTTTGTATCACCCAGGGACTCTGGGGGCCTCATTAGCCTGTATAAAAGGTCTTTTATAAAAGTCTGTATAAAAAAGACTTAATATATAATAATGTATTTAAAAATCTGTATAAAAGGTCTTCCTGGATACCAGGAAGAGGGAAGCCCTAAGTAGGAGAGCTACTGTATTTTCAACACTTCATGAAAATAACAAACTATAAAATGTACTCACGACAAAGAGTTGAAAATTATCTCCCCAAATCTCATAAAATCTTGCAGCTTCTCCCTTCAAGGTCTGCCAACAGGATACCAGATAGCAAAAACAATAGTTCCTTTAAGAGACCCCAGGACTAGTATGAGAGAAGGGTGCATCGAACCTGGGCCCCAGACTGAAGAGCACTCTCTTGTTTTGTCTCAGTGAGTGGGGAAACCTGCAGGAGGACCCCCAGAGGACCTCAGCCCCCTGACCTAACTGTCCACCCACACCCACCCATCCTAGGATGTCCCTCAGCCCAGGCAGGCTCTAATTCCAAAATTGTGGACTGAGATATCACCTTCCCATCTCATCTTCCTGAAGGGGCCGAGTCTCTGGAGGTCTTGGCCATGAAGAACAAGACCTTCAGAGAAGACAACGACCACAGGACGTGAACAGAGCGTGCTGTGTAGGGGGTGGCAGACATGGGCCCAGGAAGCTTTGCACTGGCCCAAAGAGCAGCGAGGCACAGGAGAAATGCATGATGGGAACCAGGTGCCTACAGGTTCAAATTCACCTTCACCATCCACAGGCTGGGGGTCCTCAGGCTAATAAATCACTTTACTCTGCTGAGCCTTGGCATCTTCACTTGTGGGGGTCTGCAGGATCACCAGAGGGGAATGGAATGTGGAGCTTGGGCTACACGGATCTTTAGCTCAACAACTAGTCCTTGCTCTAAACTTGCAGGGACCCCATATCCCATCGCAGAACAGAGGGGTTGCAAGTCTGGACAATCCTAAGAGGGCATCGTCTTCATACCCAGTTAGGAGTTTGGGTCCTGTGTGACTTCAGTTGCATGCATGTACCTAGAACTGTCAGTGGGGACCCCTCAGTCACAGCAGGTTGTGGTTTCTCACAACATTGCCATCAGTCAGACCTGCTTGGGCTTTGCAGCTTCCTAAGGAATCACTTGTTGTTAAGCGCCGTTGAGCATAGTTTTCAAGGAGTGGCTGATGAGTTTGAACCACTGACCTTGTGATTCAAACTGACCTTGCAGTCCATGTTTTGTCTCAGCACCATACCAGGACTTCTACTTAGGGCTTTTAAAATTTGCAAACATCCAATAAGCACAAGTAAGCTGGAGGGAGTGGGGGTTCTCTGGTAGAATTCCCACCCACCATGTGGGAGAAGGGTTTGAATCCCAGTCTGTGCACTTCACGTGTAACTAACTACCACCTGTCTGCTGATGGAGGCTAATGTGCTGTTAGGATATTGACTGGGTTTTGGTGGAGCTTCCTGATTAAGACCAACTAAGAAGAAAAGCCTGGGGATCTGCTTCCAAAAACCAGCCAATGAGAAGACGATAGAGCCCAACCATCTGATTTGAAACTGATGGCAGGGATGGCATAGGAATGGGCAGCATTTCTCTCTGTTGTTCATAAGATTCTGTGAACTGGGGCCGACTCCACAAACAAGAGAAAGCCCCTAGCTGCTTCCAGGATGGGGATGTTTGCCCAGAGCTCTCCACTGGGAGCACAGGGGGGACCCCAGTGATCCACACTTCCCAGTCCCAGGGGCCAGCATCTCTTCTCTCTCTCACCCCACAACCCATTGGGGATTCTAGTCCACAAACTACTCCCAGGTCGCCCCATACCTCACTGCCCAGCATCAGATATGTATCGTGTTCTGTTTTCCCCATCATCTTGTGTGTGTGTGTGTGTGAAGTAAGTGTTTTCCTTTTGTTCCCAGCAGACACCTCTTCCACACTTTTGCATGTTTTAAATATTCACGCATGTAAAAGAGGTGAAACACACACTGTTTATTTATTATTTAGGACACTTTTCCTCTGATAAACCAGAAAGCCCACTTGGAAAGGGAACTTTACATTTTATTTCTATTAAAGCTGCTTGTTAAAGTTTAAAGCTGGCTTTGTCCCGGTGCTCAAGGGCTGGTATTTCCGTCTGTCATGGAACACGGTTGTGCTTGTCGACATGACAGGGAGAAAAAAGGCCCAACAGGAAGGGAAATGCCAGCCTGTCAGGGCTGATGGGGCCAGCGCTGCTGGAGGGACCCTTTGGGTCAGGGCTCTGGGGGATGAGGCTTCACTCCCTAGGTTCAGGGCAGCCAGAGTCACCCAGAGCAGGGACGCTATGTTGTCTCAGTGGTGACTCAAAACAGCTGAGAGGACACAGGCCCCAAGAGGCCCAGGGGTTCTCGCCAGCCTGGAGCGGCCTGGGCCCAGCCCCACCAACCACACTGCTCCAGCCAAGTGTAGTTGGGGCACCCCTGGTGAACTCACCCCACAGTGTGTGCACATGTGCTTGTGTGAACACATGAACATGGAATCCACTGACCCAGCCCTGTGGCTTTTGGTTCTCAAGCCCCAGAATGGTGGCCTGGTGGGAGGATGAGCTTTCTCAAGAGGATGTCCGAAGTCAAAGAGAGCCATGGCAGCTGGGGTCCCAGTCCTGGGATGGCCTCAGCACCCTCCTCAGTACCACTTAGGACCCCCTTAAGACTCCTCTCAGTGACCTCTCAGGACCCCTCAAAACACCCTTGGGACCCTCTCAGAGACCCTTCAGGACCCCTCAGTACTCCCTCAGGATCCCCCACAGAGACTTCTGCACCCCTCAGCAGCTTCAGGAACCCCTTCAGTGACCCCTCAGAGCCTGCTCAGAGCCCCCTCAGGATCCCCTCAGAACAGAAGTTTTTGGAATTTCATCCATAGCGTCTTTCAGCACACAGGCCATGGCTGCCCACCCTTTGCCAAAAGCTGGAACTAAAAGGGTTGTCCCTCCCACTCTCCCCTTTGGCCCTACAGGTGCACTTTAAAGAGTTCCAGAGAAAATGCAGTAATAGGGTCAGTGATTCAGATATTTGGAGACAACAGTCAGGATACACGAGAACACATCATGTTTACTGTTGATACCCAGCTCCCCAACCCCCCACCCCCAATCCAGATTATTCCACACAGCCTTCACCAGGTGTGCTGGCCACCAGAGAGGTGTGTTCCTGACCAAACCACCCCTTGCTTCCTCCAGCAGGAGCCACTGGGTGCCTTCCCCCCACCCGGAGGCTATGTCACCCTCAGGGTCCTCGCTGGGATGAGTATCCGGACCCTGCATCTCCATTTCTCTTAGGAGTCTTTTCTGGAGAAGTAGCTCTCTGCCTCCCTCTAGAGCATTCTAGAAGTCTGTTCCACTAGCAGCCTGGTCCATGGGCAGGTGTGGGTCACCAGACACAAACATGGACGCCCTAGAATAGTCTCTGTGACTGCAGCCACGAGTCACTAAGAGTCACTAGCCAGTCTGGGCTGAGGGTTGATAGGGTTGCAAGATGTCTCCTCCAAAAGACATCCAAGTCCTAATCCTGGTACCTGTAACCGTGACCTTGCTTGGAAATAGGGTCTTTTAGGAGTTCATACCGGAGAAAGGTGGGTCCTAATCCCTTCTGTGTGAGGTCCTTATAGAAAACAACACTGCCTTTGAATCTATTTTGAATCATGGCGACCCCATGCTTTACAGACTAGAGCCGTTCTGTTGGGTTTTCTTGGCTGTGATGTTTACAGAGTCAGATTGCCAGCTCTTTCTTGCACAGCACCACTGGGTGGGTTGCAACTTCCAAACTTTGTGTTAGTAGCTGAGAGCAAGCTGTTTGCACCACCTAGAGATCTTGTCTTTATAAATTAAAACAAGAGTCAAAGAAACACAGAGGCACACAGAGCCATCAGAGGCCGGAAAAGACAAGGATCTTCCTAAAGGAGTCTGGTCCTACCAACACTCTGAACTCAGACTCTGACCTCTAAAAGTGTGAAGAAATAAATTTCCGTTTTTAAAGCCAGAAGGCCCAGGTTCTCATCATCCACTCTGAGCTGGGGTTCCATGATGGCAGGGAAGGGGCTTCCAAATGAGGGACTGTTGACTGGGCCTGCCATGGCAGGACCCTCAGGTGGGGGACGCTGCATGTGGATGGTTCTTTGGTAGGATCCGACCTACATCCTACTCATGGGCCCTAGAAAGAGACACTGCCTGGAGCAGAGGGTGGAATTGCTCTTCAAGGAAAGTACTGTCGCGTTTGATTAGTGATGTCTGCCTGGATGCAGGAAGGGGCCTAAGGCTGTGCCAGGAACCACGTCTGGTGGAAACCGCTGAGGCACTGCCCTGGCCAGCTCAGGCCATGGAGACCGGCAGAGGGTGGCCAGAGAGGAGAGTAATGTGTGGATCAAAGGTGTCTAATACCCTGAGGATGCTTGCCCTGCAGGAAAGGGACTAAAGCTAGGCAACAGGGCTAGAACTACCCAGCAGGCGGGGGAAGGCTGAGAACTCTCAAAGTAATGTATAGCTCCTGAGGGCTGAAGCCTGCTCGGGATAAGAAGGGAGGAGCCGTGTACCACTGAGGCAGATGCTGCCTCCCGCTACCTAGCTGTGCAAGATGCTAGCGCCAGCATCTCTCTGCCTCAGTTGGGTGAGCAGCAGGAGAAACGTGTCCTCTAATTACTATCTCTTGCGCCTTCATTTTTCTAAGGGACAATGTGTGATGGTGACAAGGAACTGGCGGGAATTCTCTGCCAGTCCCTGAGCTGGGCTGTCTGCAGCTCAGGCCAGAGACAGTAGACTCTGGACTCTGGACTGAGCCCTGGATCAGAGAGATGACCAGCAAGTCTTTCCTGAGGTCCAGCACCTGAAAGGGGATCTGGAATGCTGCCAAAGACCGCTGGGAAAGTCACTATGCACAGCCCAGAGCTGCAGGCTTGCGACCCTCAATAGTTGGTCTTGAGGGGAAACTGGACGTGGAGGGGCAGCTCTGCAATGCTTGGGGCCCATTCACTACAAGTTGTGTGTACTCTGCTCTACCTGGCCAGATAGCAGCGGCAGGAACCACAGGTCATCCTGCACCATAAGACCTGCATCTTGGGATGAAGCAGCCTCCCAGAAGTCCCTCAGAAAGGGTCGTCCTCAGGTGCCTGTCCTGGGCAACTGTACCACCAACGGTCACATCCCAGTCCCCAGTTCCTGCACACTGTGCTGATCTCTCTGATTTCTTCACAGAGGTCAGGGGAGGGCCAAGAGTACCTCACAAAGCCTGTGCTGCCCTCTGACCCCAACCCTGACCCACATAGCTACACTACATGCATAACACACACACACATGAAGGCAGGCACATGCACCACACCTGTACTTAGGACATGTACACAAACCACACATGCTCACTATGTGCTCTCTCTCTTACACACACACACACATACACACACAGAGGCATGCATGTGTACCTTCATGCACACACATTCACAAGCTAACACACACCCCACACAAATCCTACATGCATCCACACATATGTACACACACAACTCAAACACATGCTTACATGGACATACACACATGCACACCACATGTACACATACCACACATGAACTCTTCACAAACTCACACCACTCACACGTTCATATACACATATGCCTTACATACACACAAGAACACATACCACATGCACGTATTCTCACATGTTTGTGCATGCAGTTTGTGCACATCACACATATCTACAGGCTCACACACATGTGCTCACTTACATGCCTGCACACCTAGTCACACACACCCAGGCGCTCAAACACATACCCCACACACATGCACACACAATCACACACTATTTCTCTCACACAGTCATTTTCCTAATGGACAATGTGTGATGGTGATAAGGAACTGGGCGGGAATTCTCTGCCAGTCCCTGAGCTGGGCTCTCCATGGCTCAGGCCAGAGACAGTGGACTTTGGGCTCTGGACTGACCCCTGGTTCTGAGAGATGGCCAGCAAGTCTTTCCTGAGGTCCAGCACCTGAAAGGGGATCTGGAATGCTGCCAGAGCTCCCACACCCATACACTCCCTTCTCTCCAGGCCCTCTGGGACACTCTGCAGCTGCCTCGCCATGGTGGTGAATACCCCAGGCCCACAGGCATGACTCCACAGCCATCTCTGCCCCCTCCCCGGCCCAGCCTGCAGAGGCGCGTCCAGCCCCCAGGCAGCCAGCACCTGACAAGCGGGTGAGAAACAGCTCTGCACGGCAGCGAGATTTATTGAACGTGAGACGTCGGGTGGCATGACGGCCCTGGGTCCTCCGTGTGAATTATCTCTGGCAGAAATAAAAATCAGCTGAGCACTGGGTTTAGAGAGGCCTCAATCTGTTAGCAGAAAATTGGACTGTCACCCAGGGTGTCATGATTAAAGAGATATTAATCTACTGTCACTGTTACCAGATCTGTCACCAGGGGCTAACAGGCCGGCAGAGACAGGCGATGCTGCAGCAGTGACACTGGGTACAGGCCGTATCTGCTCCTGGCTGCCGGCACGGGCTGGGCAGGGCTAACGCCCACTCTGAGGACAACCTGAGAAGCCAGAATAAGCTCTGGGTTTAGCTCCATGGGGCAGGCAGGCAGGCAGACAGCCTCCTGGGCTCTGTGTGCTCACCTCTGCAGGTGATGCCTGTCCCTCTGGATGCAAGTGGAAGGGCCCATGCAGGGCCCCGATGCCCATCTGCACAGACAAGAAGTCTCACCCATAGACAATCCCCTCTCTCCTGCCAGATTTGACTTACCCAGAGAAGGGAAGCAAGGGCAACTGGATAGGTATCTAGGTGGTTTAGCAGGATAGGGTCAGACCTACCAGGGAGATCCCCACCTATGGCATCTCCTGTCCCAGACCTCTGAACGCCCAAGTCAGAGGATACCCTGCAAATACAACCCCAGGGTCACCTGATCACTGGAGCCAGCGCTGCTGCAACTGGCGTCCCACCTGATCTAGAATGTTCTCGAGGAGATGCACCAAGCAGTGATTGCTCATCTTCTGAATCCCTCTCCAACTCAGAGGGAGAGTCTGGACCCCGCTTCTCTCTCAGCTTCTGGTGGTTGCAGGCAATCCTGATACTCTGTGATGTCATGGATTTAACTGTGTACGCCCAACCTATGTGTTGACTTGGCTAGACCATGATTCTCAATACTGTGTGATCACCTTCCAGTTTGTGCTATCTTGTAAATCCTCTCCCAGGCCTGTAGTCAGTGAGCCAGGACTGGTTGTGTTAGGTAACATCAAGTCGGCTCCTACTATAGGCATCTGAGGTACAAGAGATGGAAACTCTGCCCAGTCCTGTGCCATCCTTATAATTATTGCTATGTTTGAAGCCATTGTTTCAACCACTGTGCTAATCCATCTCATTGAAGATCATCCTCTATTTTGCGCCAGACTGCAAAGCTGTTTGATTTGCAAGGTGGGTGATTCAAGCTTACCAGTTGCTCCTCGGAAACCCTATGCAGGGTCACTATGGGTCGGCACTGACTCGACGGCACATCACAACAACAACTTTACCAAGCATGAGGTCCTTCTCCAGGGATGAGCCCTTCCTGATGTCCAAAGTGTGTGACACAAAGTCTTGCTGTCCTCACTTCTAAGGAGGATTCTGGCAGTACTTCTATTAAGCTAAGATTAAAACGCCTGCCATCAATTCTGACTCATAGTATCCCTGTCTCAGGTTTGCAGTCTGTAAATCTTTGTGAGAACAGAAAATTTCATCTTTCTTCCATGGAGCAGCAGGTGGGATTGAACTACTGACCTTGAGGTTGACAGACCAGTGCTTATCCTAGAGTGCCACCAAGGCTCCATTAAAGAGGATTAGGTAATGTCTGTTATGTTAATGAGGCAGGATTAGGGCGGGGTGTCCCAGATTTACTTAAGTCACAGCCCTGGTTCAGGAGTGTTTCCCTGGGGCGTGGCCTCCATCACCTTTTCTTATGTTGTTGTTGTTGTTGTTATGTGCCGTGGAGTCGGTTCCGACTCATAGCGACCCTGTACAGGGTTTCTGAGGCTGTAAATCTTTACGGGAGCAGAAAGCCTCCTCTTTCTCCTGTGGAACAGCTGGTAGTTTCGAACTGCTGACCTTGCGGTTCGCAGCCCTATTCGTAACCACTACGCTACCACAGGCAAAAAGAGACACGTGAGCAAAGAGAGAGAACCATGACTTCCACTGAGATAGAAGAGCCAAGAGTGGAACATATCCTTTGGACCCAGGGTCCCTGTGCTGAGAGCCTCTTAGACCCAGGGGAAGATTGATGCCAAGTCACATGGAGATTTCCCCAAGAAATGTGGGGCCCATCGATGCTGAACAGGGTCAACAAGAGAGAAAGTCTTCCTGTAGAGATGTCCCTCCTCAGTCAGAGAGAATACAGTTCTGTCTACGAAAGCTATTGGCTTGAGTTATTTCTGTTGTAGATGCACTAAGAAACCAAGACACTTGGCTTGTAGTTGCATCACCCTGATCTCTGCCTCTGTCTTCACATCACCTTCTTCTCTGAGTGTCTGAGTGCCAAGCTCCCACTCCTTTCTCTTTTATGGACACCAGGCATTGGAGTCACGGCCCACCCTAAATCTAGGATGACCTCACAGTTTGTCTTAGTCACCCAGTGCTGCTGTGACAAGTGGGTGGATTTCACAAACTGAATGGTATCATTTCACAGTTAGGAGATGAGAAGTCTGAATTCAGGGTGTTGGCCCCAGGGAAAGGCTTTGTCTCTGTCAGCTCTGGGAGTAGGTTCCTATCTCTTTTCTTCCTCAGCTCTTTGGTGATCTCCACACGACTTACCCGGCTCTATCTTACCCGGCTCCTGATTCTTTACGTCTGTAAATGACTGATTTAAGACAGAAGTACACTAATATGGCCTCATTAACATGTCAAAGAGAACTCTATTCCTAGATAGGATTAAGGATCCCAGGTAGCATAGTGGATTACCAACTGGACTGCTAAACGAAAGGTCAGCAGTTTGAATCTACTACTTGTTTCTCAGGAGAAAGAGGAGGCTTTCTGCTCTTGTGAAGATTTGCAGCCTCAGGCACCCTATGCAGAGTCGCTATGAGTCTGAACCAACTCGATGGCACACAACCACCACCAGGTGGGATTACATTCCTATGGTCTAGGGGGCTTCCATTATCTTTTAATTCCATTTTTCCAGGAACTTTTTAAAGCCCCCTTATATAACCAAAAGTAAACCTACTGTAGTTGAATCAGTTCAGACTCAGTGATGGTGGGGTTACATGTCTGAGGCTGTAATTCTTTACAAGAGGAGAAAGCTTCATCTTTATTCCACATAGCGACCCTAAGGGACAGAGTCGAACTGTCCCATAGGGTTTCTAAAGCTGTCATCCTTGCAGAAGCAGATTCCCATGGAACAACTGGTGCGTTCAAACCACCAACTTTGTGATTAGCAGCGAAACACTTAAGCACTGTGCCACCAGCTCTCCAATCACACATGTTGTTGTTGTTGTTGTTAAGTGAGTCAGTTCTGACTTGTAGCAATCCTGTCTAGGGTTTCTGAAGAGTGGCTGGTCAGCAGTTCAAACCCACATTTCATCCCAGTGCATTACCCTGCAGCACCACACTAGGACTCCAATCCCGTGTGTAGGGGTTAGGATTTACAACATATGCTTGGAAGGACACAATTCAATCCATAATGCAAGGCATTTTACGGAGGAGTACCTGAGAGCCACAGGTATACCCAAGCTGCCCAGCTCGAAAGAGGTGGCTGTGATCCTGACTCAATCCAAATATGCCTGTGGCCACACACTGCCCTTAGTGAGGTCACACTAACCAGGACAAGGAACAGGTAAGGGGACATAGTCAGGCCAATATTCTTTCACATCTAGAGGGACACAGTTCCTTGATCAGAGTGAATAGGGGCAGGAGGTCCCCGCAGCTTGGCCTGGGCCTGACACCTGCCTGTTCTCCAGGTAAGCACTGCCCTGAGGTAACTTGGATGCAGGGGAGGAGCCTCAGACTCGGCTCAACTGCTGACCCTGCTGTGGGTATTACAGGGAGGCAGAGTGGAAGGCAGAGATTTAGGCTGAGTAACTACAGATGTATCTAGTACTTGGGGCTCGGTGGTAGAATCCCTGTCCTCCACGCAGGAAACCTAACTTCGATTCCAACACACTTCATGTGTAACCACCACTCACCTGTCAGTGGAAGCTTTCATATTGCTGTAGTGTTGACGCTTCCAGACTTTACAAAGACTAGGAATAAAGGTCTGGCAGTCAACTTCCACAAGTCAGTCAATGGAAACCCTAAGAATCACAATGCTTCAATCCGTGACTGGCCAAGGACTGGGTATGGTTAGGTCTGGTGTGCATGGGGTCCCATGAGTCGGGAGCCATCTTGATGGCACCTAACAACACCAGGTCTTGAGGAGAGGGAACGCCCCTTTTCTTTATGCCCCATCTCCTCTCCAAGCAGTTTTAAGGAGGTAGCAAGGCCCAGGTCCTCTGAGGAATCATACCTGAATAGCAAGATACCCACTGTGTTTGCCCCTTGGGAGGAGTTCAGGTGTGTGAGGAACAAGCACATCCAGGGACCCTCCTGGGACCGTTGGGAGCTAAAGCCAGCAAGGTCTTGACCGTGTTGATAGAATTTAAGGAAACTTTGATGCTAATCCCTCCGAGAGTACTCTAACATTATCTCTCAGAGTCACAGAGTACAGGCGGCATCAAATATTTAAGAGTGTTCTATTATCGAATTAACCATTTATTGATTTATAATCTTAAAGATGGATGCCCTGCTGCTAACAAAGATTCTAAACTGACGCTGCTTTCCGAGGGCCTCTGAGCACCATGGGCCCCTGGGGACATTTTTTCCTTGGCCTTTTCACCCCAGCCCAGAGCACAGAGCCATGTGGAAGGGTGTGAGTGCGAAGACTTGAGAGTCCTGCCCTGGGCCCATTGATCCATGAGGGCCTAGATAGGTGCTGACCTGTCTCTGGACAGCATTTTGTGGCCACACTGTGTTAATGTGGGTGTGGCTTGGTCAGCCTGAGGCAGCTTCCTGAGGGCAGGAGTCCCAGCAGAGCTGATAACTGCTCCCATCAGCTTCTGATTGGTCTCTAGTGTCATCTCATCTGCCCGCCCACCAGGCTGACGCCCACCAAGTCCTCCAGGTGAGCACTGGCCTGTGGCCACTCAGGATGCTGGGGAGAGGTCTTGGGCTGCAGCTAAACCCCAGAGGGCACTCCTTCAACTCAGCCAGCGAGTAGAGATCAGGGCTGATCTGACCACGTGGCTGCCATCTCCTGATACGACAGACACACGATTCACATACTATGTTCTGTTTGTGCCCGTTTCACAGACTTTAACAAGAAGCAGCTTCTCCAGCATCACACAACAAGCCTTGGGGGCCTGGGATGGACACGCCATTCCTGACTCCTCTGCCTCCCAGTGGTCTCGAGTGATACCTGAAGAGAAGCTCAAGCAGCCGGGTGCCTGGAAACAAGCCCAGCAGATGCAGGCTCTTGCTGGGCAGCTTCAGGTCAACACCACACTGCCAGCACACAGCTATGGGCAACGTTGTCCCCAGACAACAGGCTGCCCTTCAGCAACCATTACCCTGGTTTCCACAGATGCTCACAGTCAAGGCATACATGCCCACTAATCACTGTTTTAAGTTCCCATGTTGGGCCCTAATGGCATCACGTGGGCGCGAGGATTATATCCGGGAAGATAACTGCCAGGATCTCAGACTTCAAACTGTAATCATATCTATTAAACACGACATGCCAGGGAAATCCCAGATGATGGAGTCAGGAAGGGGCGGGGTTCTGAGGGGCTGCCCCCCAGGAGAGCCGCTCTGTAGACACAAACACCTGGCTTCCCCTCCCACAGCCCTCAGGAGGTTTGCCCAAGAGGAACACTGCCTGGAGGTAAAAGCCCACATTTGCTCACAGGATTTGGGGAGCACAAGAGACTGCTTGAGGAGGAGACATGAAGCTCTGGGAGGCTGGCACTTCCCTGCTCCCTTTCTTCATTGGGCAGCCCATCCCATGACACTCATATTGGCACTGGGCAGCCATACACTGTCCTCCAGGGGAGACAGGACAGCACCCACCCAGCTCATCCTCATTAACCCGTCCTGGCAGGAAAGGTGGTGCTGGTGGGAGGGAGAGCGGAGGGATGTGATCATTAGTAGAGTGGAGAGCAGAGCTACAGACCCAGGAAGGGAAAATGAAGCACCAGGAACTAGCAGTACTGTAACCCTAGTCCTGGAGGGCCGACAGAGGAATCTCAAAGCTGGACCATTTGGTGAAAGGATGGCCTTGCCCAAATGCAGTGGGTGAGAAGGGAGCACATCAGGATACACCCCCCAGTCACTCTCTCTGCTCCTGCCCTCTAGTCTCCTGCTGGGGCCACTCTTTGGCCAAAAAATTGATGCCTTTGAGTTATGGTGTTGGAGGAGAATATTGAAAGTGCCATGGGCTGCCAAAAGAACCAATAGATCCGTTTTGGAAGAAGCGCAGTCAGAGTGCTCCTTGGAGGCCAAGATGGCCAACATCTCTCATACTTCAGACATATTGTCAGGAGGGACCAGTCCCTGGAGAAGGATATTGTGTTTGGTAAGGTGGAGGGTCAGAGAAAAAGAGGAAGACCCCCAATGAGATGGATTGGCCAAGTGGCAGCATTGATGGACTGAAACATGACAACACTAGTGAGGTTGGCCCAGGATTGGGCCGTGTTTCGTTCTGTTGCTATGAGTTGGTACCGACTCGATGGCACCTAACAACACCTGGAGACAAGGCTGAGTTGTGGAGGGGCACCC
Organism: Chrysochloris asiatica; assembly: GCF_000296735.1. NCBI lineage: Eukaryota > Metazoa > Chordata > Mammalia > Afrosoricida > Chrysochloridae > Chrysochloris > Chrysochloris asiatica. The sequence continues at coordinate 2,848,731 of NW_006408691.1, read as the reverse complement.
TCTGCAGGCTTGTTTCGGGTGGAGGAGGGGCAGGGCAGAGCAAAGAAGGAAGGCCTTGGTCTGTCTGGGCTTAAGGCCAGCTATGACGTCCTTGGAGCTGGGCATTGTGCTGTTGTTTCCATTTTCCTGATATCCTGAGACAGAAACCGGGACTGCAGAATAATGGTGGTAGTGGTTGTGTGCCACCAAGCCAGTTCCGATACATTGCTTATTGTTTTTAAGTGCTATCAAGTCGTTTCTGACCCATAACGGCCCTGCATAGGGTTTCCAAGGCTGTAAATCTTCATGGAAGCAGAAAGTCTCATCTTTCTCCCATAAAGCAACTGGTAGATTCAAACTACTTAGCTTGCAATTCTCAGCCCAGTTTGTAATCCTCTATGTAGTCCACTAGGGTTCCTCTGGCTGTAGTGCGGGCATGAAGAATCTCAGAGTCTCCTGGACACTTGGGCAGGACAGCCTGTTCCTGGCCATCGTGAGCAGGACATTCTTTGGAGGTCCTGGGCCCTGGCCCTGCAAAGCCCAGAAAAACTGGGTCCTCTGAGTCTTCATCTGCCTGGTGTCCTCACACCTCCACTCTGAGAGACACTACTGATACTAAGGGATAGTAGCTTAAAACAGCAGACATTCATGGTCACCCAGTGATAAAGACTTGAAAGCTGAGTTTAGGGTTTTGACAGCCATGTTCTTTCTGAAGACTTGAGGGGAGGATCCCTTTGTATCTCTCCCAGCCTCTAAGACCCCAGGCAGGCTGTTGGTGTGGGGGTGTATCATCACATGACCAGCTTCCCTCCATCTCGCCGTGTCTCTTCTCCTCTTTTACAAGAACCCTGTTCAAATGGGATGGGGACCCACCCTAATCCGGTGGGACCTCATGGTAACAACCTAACTGGTGACAGCTTCAAAAACTCTTTGTCCAAACTTGATCATGTTCACCACTGTTGGGGTCAGGGCTTCCACACATTACAGTCACTACCAGAGAAGAAGATTGGGCACTATCCCCTTCCCCTGCCCCTCCCATTACATACAGGGGAAGTCTTTGAGGCCAGGGGTGCAGGTGAAGTAAAGAATGAAGGAAGGGAGTTAGAGACAAGGTATCTGGGAATTATGCAAACAGAGCCCTGATTAGGATTCCCCTTCCTGAGCTCCAGGACCCTTCAGGGCTAACACATGGAAGGAAAGTTGACCAGCAGGGACACTGAACCCAGCTTTCGAGGAACCCTGCCATGCCGACAACACAAAGACACAGTGGTTCTCAGAGGCTAGAAGCAACCTCACTGCTGGGAGACTGCACAGTCTTGTGTGTGCAGTGGAGTGTGCAGTCTTGTGTGTGTGGAGTGTGCCTCCCTGGAAAGAGAATATATATCCCTATGGGGTTTCTGCAGAGTGAGCTGCCCTGGAACCTTCTGCCTAGAGAGAACCTGAAAATGACTGTGTTCCCAGCATCCCTGCACAAGTTTATTACTTTCATCTTCAAACACCCTGGGAGGGAGGAGTCGGTGACCTGTTACAGCCAGGAAGCCACTGAGGCTCAGAGATGTTCATGGGGCTGGGTGTGGCGCTGACATCTAGAGTTTGCAATGAACAATGAACTTCCTGAGGAGAACCCTGTCTTCAGAGCATCCCTTCTGTTACTCATGGGCACTTGAGAGGTGACACCGCATGCCTGGGATTGGAAGGAGGATGCTTCTCATCATCCTCAGTCCTCCAGAGTCCACATACACACCAGGCATCTGAAGGAGATAGCCAGAGCCTGGGAACCCCAAGACTTATCACATACGAGTATGAGTGTATGCACGTCCTCATTCATTCATTCAAAGGACACTGTTGCTGGGCACTGGGCACTATTCTAGGGAAGCAAAAGTAAGCAAGATAGCAGAGTGTTCGTTCAGCACACGAGAGCTGACTGACGAAAGAAAATGCACCAAGAAGTTGTGACAGCTCTGCAAAGACAGCAGCTTGATATCATTTGTCACACTGGGCAGAGAAGTGATATAAGCATTCCATTCTATGTGGCCTTATCTGTGTGAAGATGTCATGGGGCGGGGTGACCCTTAGGTGGGGTGTTGGCCAGCAAGCAGTCTTCTGGAAAATAGAAATGTTTTGTAAGACGAGGAGGAGGGAAGGCGGGAAAGGAGAGAGGAGACAAGAGTCAGGTCTCAACATGGCTTTAAGGGACAAGCAATGTCTGACTCAGAAGAAGACAGTTTAGACTCCAACAATTTGTAAGGTTTTGCTATTCAAGTATTGGGGAAATTATTTGAGAATACATTTTTAAAGTGTTATACCAGCAATGGAACACAATACTGATTCTGTCTCTGGTGATTGACGGGGCTAACTTTCCAGAGTGTTTGGATTTCCTGAATCTGCCTAACCAGCTGGAGGAGGGTTCTGTAAATTGGACTAGCCAGTGGACAGCACCTGGACTCAGCAGTGGAAGAGAAGCAAGAGTTAGAGCAGGGCTTAGAGAAAAGCAGGTCCAGCAGCCAATCCATCTGAGATGCCAGTATCTTCCTGGCCCACTGGGGAAGATGGAACCTAAAGGCTTAGGGAGAAGAAATGATGGGTGGATTCCTTTCCTAGAGCTGCCATAGAACATATCACCAAGAAGATAAATTTAGTGTTTCACAGTTTTGGAGCCCCAAAGTCCAAATTCAGAATGATGGGGCCAAAAATCAAGTCCTCAACAAGGCCTTACTCTCTCTGAAAGCTCTAGAGGAAACTTGATTCCTTCCTTTTCTTTAGCTTCTGGTGGCTGCAGGTATCCCTGGGCTTGTGACCATACCTCCTCAACTTTCAAAGCCAGCATCTTCAAATCTCGCTGCCTTGTTTTCACACCATCTTCTCGTCCTCTGTCTGTGTCAACTCTCCCTCCTTCTTATAAGGACACATGTGATTGCATTTCGGGCTACCGCGTGGAGGTTGGTTCCAACTCACAGTGGCGCCAGACTCACAACAGTGTGTATGTTTGAGCTTACTGTTGTAACCACTGCGTCAGTCAAGTGTATTGAAGGTCTTCTTTATCACAGACCTCTACTTTACCTGTGGAGTCCTGGTGTGGCGCTCTGGGTTAATGCGCTAGAACCACAAGGTTGGTACTTCAAGCTTACCAGCTGCTCCTCAAAACCCCTATACAGGGTCGCTATGGGTCGGAACTGACTCAACAGCACTTCAAAACAATAACAACAATGATCCTACAGTGCCACACCCCTGGACTGCTAATCACAAGGTCAGTGGTTCAAACTCACTAGCTGCTCCTGGGTAACCATATCCAGGGTCCCTATGAGTCAAAACCGACTTGACAGCACTTAACAACAACAACAACTACTACTTTATCAGCACAAGGTCCTACATGGATTGGTACTTTCTGACACCACGTCCAAAGTCTTGCCATCCTTGGTTCTGACTACCCTCCTTCTAAGACAGGTTTGTTCGCTCTTCTGATTGTTGGTTAGTATCCATCACGCACGAGGAGCTCTGGTAGCATAGTGGTTACGAATCGGGCTGCGAACCTTAAAGTCAGAGGTTCGAGACTACCAGCCGCTCCACGGGAGAAAGATGAAGCTTTCTATTCCCGTAAAGATTTACACCCTTGGAAACCCTGTACAGGGTCGCTATGGGTCGGAACTGACTCAACGGCACTTAACAACAACAACAACAACAACAACAAATCCTTCACCCACACCACAATCTGAATGTGTTGTTTCTTCTTCAATCTTCCTTTTTTTTCATTGTCCAGCTTTCATATGCATACGAGGCAATTGAAAAGACCATGGCTTGGATCAGGTACATTTAGCCATCAAAGTGACTCCTTTTTGCCTTTTAGGATTTTAAATACATTGTTTCAAGCATATTTGCCCACATGAATAATCCAGGCTAATTTCTCCATCTCAAAATCCTCAATTTACATATATCTGCAGAGTCCTGGTTTGGAACTGCAGAATAAAGCCCTGGACTGCAAGGTCAGTTTGAACCACATGGTTGGCAGTTCAAACTCACCAGCTGCTCCTTGGAAGCCTTATTTATTACAGGGTGGCTACGAGTTGGAACCGACTCATTAGCACTTATCAACAACAGCAAGCATAACTTTACCACATAAGGTAACACTCTCCAGTGTAACAAGCTCTAATGATAGAGATGTGGGCATCGTTGGAGATCCACTCTCCCTGAGATGAGATTCCTGGTTCCAGTGGAATCTCTGTGATTCTGGAATCACCACAGCCAGGCTCTGCTGCCCTGGACAAGCTGAGGGAAATCACCACGCTGGGCAGTAGAGGCAGAATGATAACTAGAATGCTTCACCCATAGTGATCTTCAGTCATGGCTAATTGATCACGGTATCCCTAGGAAGAACAGATGGATAACCTATTAAAATGTCACAATATCTACATCACAGGAAAGCACTAGCTCTGGGTGTTGGGCAGCTGGGCTGAGTCATCCCAGGACAAAGTCAGTGTCGTGTGAGCCAGTTCCAGGCCCAGAGCCCTTTAATAGGAGGGGAGGTGGGTCCCCTCGAGGAGGACCATGGAACACTGTCAGAGTCTTAAACTGAAAATCTCCCCAAAGAGACCTGTGACCATCTGGCAGGTTGACTATGTCCTGAGAAATGGGAAACTACCAGAGCTTTCAGGATGCAGATCTTTCTGGATTGATGTTCATTCCTGGGAAACCCTCACACCACAGAAGTCTGCTAGTCTGAATTAGGGCTCAAGGTGGGCTGGGGGATGGAAGTGTTGGTCCAAGTTCACTTCACAGTGGACCCCACTGGTCTGAGGTTCCTTTCTCCAATTCCTGGGAGTATCATTGGAATAACCACACGTCTTAACTGGTAGAATCTTTACAGTGGTTCCCTAGACCCTTAGAGTGAGACTTGAAAGAGTAGGAAGAGACAAGTGGAATCCCTTAGAATGTCTCTCTATCACAAGAGTTGTTATTAAGTCCTGTCGAGACGTTCCAGGCTCATTGTAACCCTGTATCAGGTTTCCAGGGAATGGCTGGTGAGTTTAAACTATCAACCTTGTGGCTTAAACTGACCTTGCAGTCCAGTGCTTATCCTACAGTGCTGTACTAGGACTCCATGATGCGCGTAAGTCAAATTAATACTGTGTAACTTGAGGAATAATAGAGCACTAAGATGCTGTCTTAGTCTGCGTTCTGTAGAGGAGTAAAACCAACTCTCAACTGAATTGTTTCCTTCAAAAGTACACATTGAGTTCCTGGCCCTTGTACATGTGGATGGTATTCGGTTTGGAGATGAGGTCTTTCAGAGTTATAAAAAAACTGGAATAGACACAGAGGTGTACAGGTGAGGGAAGTCAGATGCCATGTGAGGATGGTCTACAAGCTAAGGAATCAGAGATTTCTGGGATTGCCAGTAAGAAAGGAATCAACCCAAGCACGCCCCTGATTTGGATTTTCAGCCTCCAGATCTGTGAGAAAAGAAATGTCTGTTTTGCAGTCACCTACCTGGTACTATTTTGTTACTGAAGCACTAGGATGCTGTCTTAGTCTGGGTTCTCTGAAGGAGCAAAACCAATGACATGCATCTATCAATACAGAGATTTACTTCAAGAAGATGGCTTGCACAATTGTGGGGGCTGGCAAATCCCAAGCTTGTTGGACACTCAACAGGCTGGAGACTCTTCCATCTCACAGGACTGTGGGGGCCAGCAAATTTAAAAAGTCTACAGGTCAGGCAGTAAGCCAAAGATTTCTGCAGATTTATATCCCAAGAACCAGAGGCAAGATGACAAGAAGAGTGCAGGACTGAGAAAAAGGCAACTATCTATGTACTGGAAACAGGTCACATCCCCAAGGAAACTCCCTCTTCAACTGATTGACTGATCACAACCAATCAAATCATGGAAGATAATAACATCCTATTATATCATGGAAGAGCATCCAATCCAATGTCTGTCAAACCACTGAGAACCATAGTCTGGCCAATCTGACACGTAACATTAACCATCCCTCTAAGACTCTTAAAAGAGGAGCTCTAGCAATGTAGTGGGTTACTGGACTGCTAACTGCAAAGTCAGGAGTTCAAAGCTACCAGTTGCTCCTCAGGAAAAAGATGAGGCTTTCTGCTCCCATAGAGATTTACAGCCTCAGAAACCCTACACAGGGCACTAAGACTCGGAATCGACTGGAAACACACAACCCCACCCCCAAGACGCTAAGATCTTGGATCCTGGATCTTGGCTCTGGATCTTGGAGGCCACACATCCCATATTTGAATCTGTTTCTCCTACATCTTTCCTGGGTAACCTGTAAGTTTTCCACTTTTGAGTGGGCTGAAGACCACCACTCATGTGTCATTTTGTCATGCTGTGATGTCTGGTGTGTTGCTGTGAGGCAGGATGTTTTTGTTGTTAATCACCATTAAGTTGGTTCTGACTCATGACAATCCTGTATAGGGTTTCTGAGGAGCGATTGATGAGTTTGAACCACCAACTTTGTGGTTCAAACTGACTTTGTGATCCAGTGCTTATCCTACAGCATCATGTCTGGTATTTTAAATCCCAGCAGGGCCACCCATTTGGACAAGTTTCAACTGAGCTTCCCGACTAACACAGACTAGGACGAAGGAAAGGCAGACAACTGCTGAATGTTTAGCCACTGAAAACCTTATGAATAGCATCAGAATAGGGTCAGATATAGTGCTGGAAGATGATCCCCTCAAGCAGGAAGGCATTCAAAATATGACTGGGGAAGTGCTACCTCCTCAAAGAAAAAATGAGTACTTTGAGCAAAGCTTTCAGGACCTTCATTTGTTGCTGGTGCACAACTCAAACATGAGGAGAAATGGTTATAAACATCCAGTAATAATCAGAATATGGAATGTACAAAATAGTAATCTAGGAAAATTGGATATTATAAAAAATGAAATGGAACACATGCCAAAATAGATTTATATTGGCCGTTTTGAATCTGACAATTACATGGCTTACTGTTCTGAGAACAAAAAAAGGGAAAAAGGAACGGCGTTGCATTGATCATCAAAAAGAACATTTCAAGATCTATCCTGAAGTATAATACTGTCTGTGATAGACTAATATCTATATACTTACATGAAAGACCAGTTAATACCACTATTATTCAAATTTACACACCAAACACTAAAACCACTGATGATGGAATTGGAGAATTCTACCAACTTCTTCAGTCTGAAATTGATCAAACATGCAACCAAGATGTATTGATAGTTACTGGTGACTGGAATGCAAAGAATCAGAGTTGGAAAACATGACTTTCGTTACAGAAATGATGCTGGAGATCGTATGATAGAATTTTGCAAGATGAATGATGTATTTGTTGCAAATACCTTTTAAACAACATCAAAGATGACTGTATACATGGACCTTGCCAGATGGAATACACAGAAATCAAATTGACTACATTTGTAGGAAAAGACACTGAGAAAGTTCCACATCTTCCATCAAAACAAGGTAGGGGCACACTACGAAACAGATCATCAATTGCTCACATGCAAGTCCAGGCTGAAGATGAAGATAATTAAAACAAGTCCACGAGAGACAAAATATGACCTTGAACATATCCCAGTTAAATTTAGAGATCATCTGAAGAACAGATTTGATACATTAGACACTAATGACCGAAGGCCAGAAGAGTTGTGGGATGACATCAAGAACATAATACAGAATCGGTGCACAGGGATGACAGGGATTGGCAACTTAGACATTGACTGCCCAAATTGAAAGGGGGCAGCTATAAAGGCAAGAAATGACTAGCTTACAAACTTTCAAGAAGGAGCTTAGTTCCAGATGGGGCAGGGGTAGGTAGAACCTCCACTGAATGATTTCCAATCTGTTAGGACCAGTCTGATGAAAGGAAATGGGGATAAGAGTCTTGTGGTACAATAGTGAATAATTGCATCAGGACTGACTGTGAGGGTTGGAAATGTAGAGGTAGATGTTTTTTGACAAAAGGAGGGGAGTGATTAATTTTTCAGTCCAGGAGCAGAGGTCCCTGGGACCATCAAGTGAGAAGAGTGGAGAGCAGGACCCTACTCAGAGAGGCAGTGATGCCAGGGATGGAGACAGAGATGATGACGTAGACAGATGGAGTGGCTGGGGACACTGGACTCAGGGAGGGAGAAGGGATGTGTGCTGATGGCTGAGGGGGGCAGGCCTGTGGAGGGTACCCTTTGGATATTTGAATATGCATGGAGGGAATTGTAATCATTGCAATGAAAAAAAATACAATAAGATGAATGTAAAACTGATGCTCTCCCATGTAAATCCACATAATTCACAATAAAAACTTAATAATAATAATAAGAAGAAGAAGAAGAAGAAGAAAATATAGGAAAAAAGCAAAAGAAAAGGACTAAAATGGATGTCAGAAGAGACTCTGGTAGTTGCTTTCCAGAACAGAGATGCTAAATGCTAAAGCAAAAGAAATAAATAAGGAGGTAAAATTGCTGAATAGAAGATTTCAAAGGGCAGCTTGGGAAGACAAAGCCAAGTATTATAATGAAATGTGCAAAGACCTAGAGTTAGACAACCAAAAGGGAAGAGCACACTTGGCATTTCTCAAGCTGAAAGAACTGAAGAAAAAATTCTAGCTTCAATTTGAAATAGTGAAGGAATCTATGGACAAAATATTGAATGATGCAGAAAGCAACAAAAAATGAGGGGGAGAAGACATTGAGTCACTGTCCCAAAAAGAAATGGTCAATGTTCAGCCATATCAAGAGGTAGAATATGATCAATAGCCAATGGTACTGACGGAAGAAGTCCAAAACACACTAAAGCCACTGGCAAAGAACAAGCCTCCAGTAATTGATGGGATAGAAACTGAAATCTTCCAATACACTGATACAGCAATACTGGAAGAACTCACTCCATCTATGCCAAGAAATTTGGAAGACATTTACCTGGTCAACTGATTGGAAGAGATCCATATTTGTGTCCATCCAAAAGAGAGGTGACCCAAAGAAATGTGGGAATAATCAGACAATATCATTAATATCTGAAGAGCAAAGATTTCAGCTTGAGGACTAAGGTGCGCCTGACCCAAGCCATGGT
>NW_006408691.1:2809624-2814470 GCF_000296735.1 Chrysochloris asiatica | reverse complement strand
CTGAGTGCCTTCCCACCTGAGGGGCTCATTTTCCAGTCCTGTATCTGTCAGTGTTTCTCTGCTATTCATAAGGTTTTCAGTGACTAGCGATTCAGAAGTAGTTTGTCACTCTTTCTTCCTAGTCTGTCTTTGTCTGGAAGCTCATCAGAAACCTGTCCACCATGGGTGACCCTGCTAGTTATTTAAAATACTGGTGGCATAGCCCTCAGAATCACAGCATCTCAAGCCACCACAGCATGACAGACAGACGAGTGGTGGCTTGAGTTCCTTATTCCAGACACTGGAAATTCAAGGTAACAGTGTTAGCAGACCAGGCTCCCTCTAAATGGTTTAGGACAGGAGTCCTTCCTTGCTTTTTCCAGATTCTAGTGGCTCCTGACATACTTTGGTTTGTGACCACATCACCCCCATCTCTGCCTCCATCTTCACATGGTTTCTTTCCCTGTGTGTTTATGTGTCTGTGTCCAAATTTCACTCCCTTTTATCTTATAAAGAAACTAGCCATTGAATCTAGGATGAGTTCATCTCAAGATCCTTAATTAATTATATCTGCAAAGATCTTATTTCCACATAACGTCACATTCTGAAGTTCTGAGTGGACATGATTTGTGGCGGGATGCTACTCAACCCCCTATACCACCCTTCTATACTTTGTGTTGCTGGTGCTAGAACTCTACAAACTATAGTCTACCTTTGTCAGCTGGCTTCCTGTAAGGCTCCATCAATAGGCTCCATCACTAGAGGCAGGTTGTTGTTGTTAAGTGTCATCAGGTAGGTTCTGACTCATAGCAACCCTGTATAGGGTTTCCAAGGAGTAACTGGTGGGTTTAAAGTGCTTATCCAACAGTGCTACACAAGGACTCAGAAAGCAGCTCCTGAGGAGAAGGAGTATTTGTCCTCACTCCTGTAAGTTTGTTCTATGAGTTGGCGTTTGGTCCTGGAAACTGCAGTTGGTTCTGGCCTCCAGCTTCTCTCGGTACTTCCAGAACCAGCCTCTTTAGGCCCCTTACCAGCATCACCTGAAAAGTGTTCTGTGCTTTTATGTGTGATGTACCCTCACCTCCAGGTACAAGAAAATCTCCTCTTGAGTTTCTAGGTTCTGATGACCCCAAGCTCTTCCCCAAGTTCTCTACTTTAAGGGGCTGGGGAGGAAACTGTTTCCTGTACCTGCTTTGCCTTGATGACCTGTGTTTGCTTTGGGATCTCTCAGCTACACACTTGTAAAGCCAATACCCTTCACTAAATCCCCTCAGTTGAAAGCTCTGGTATGGTCTGTGTTCCTGACTGGACCCCAACCAGATCAAAGGATTGTTGGTACAGACTGGAGCTCTTGCAAGGCATCAGGAAGTTGTGCCAAGCACCCAACCAAAAGATGAAAAATCCCCTCCAATCTGCAATCAAGAGCTATAGCAGAGGCTTCAGGAGATGACATCATTTCGAATTGTCACTGACATGTCACTTGACCAGATGCCATTGAGTCAATGCCATCTCATGGTGACCCTATTGTGTGTCAGAGTAGAACTGTGCACCATTGAGTTTTCAATGCTGGTGTTTTGGAAGCAAATTAGCAGGCTTTTCTTCCTGGTCCCCTTAAACCTGACCAACATCATAACAACATGCATGCCTCCATTGACAACAGGTGTGGGCTCTACCTGAGGTGCATTGGGTGGCAATTCAACCAGATCTCCCACATGGAAGGTGAAGATTCCACCACTGGGTCACCAATGCCTTTGGTCTGGTTCCAGTTGCCATCATGTAGATTCTGATTCCTGACCCATGTGTGTCAGAGTAGAACTGCACTCCATAGAGTTTTCCTTCCTTTCTCCCAAGGTGACTCTGGGTGGGTTCGAACGGCCAACTCATCAGTTAGCAGTTAGTAGTGTTACTTGTTTACATCAACAAGAGACTCCAGGTCCGATATAGTGCGTACTATATGCCAGTCACTGCTCCAAGTATATTTGACATTAGCTCATTTAATCCTCACAACAACCTGTGAGGATTATAACTTGCAGTTTCCAGATGAGGAAACTGAGGCACAGCTTGTACGGGGCAGAGCCAGGACTCAGACATTGGAACCTGTACCTATCTGTGCTCTTAACCACCATATATGTTGCATCAAGTCCAGACTGTGGGCACACCTTGCCCAGGTGTTGCTGTGTGCCTGTGTGCCACTCCACCTGACAGACAGACAGCCCAGGAAAAAGCAGGCAGCAGCTGCTAGAAGACAGAAGCAGGGGCTGCTGCACTGTCTCCCCTGGTGGGATGGCAGGTGAGATGGCACTTAGGTGTCAGCAGTGGACTCTCACACAGAGAAATCACCCTCCTTTGAGGACTTTTTCCTCACACTTGGTGGTCACAATGCCTGGAGTCCTTGGGAAACCCTTTCTGGTGACCTCTCCCATGAGACTGAAGGCAGAGGTCTACACCCAGACTCGGACCTCCTCCAACAAGCTGGAAGAGCAGAGGAAGGGACCTGGGTCTGAGCAGGGCAGGCATGGAGGTAGTTGTTAGGTGCCATTGAGCTGGCACCGACTCATAGTGACCCTATTTATGCACAACAGAAGGAAACACTGCCTGGTCCTGGGCCAACCTCACAACTGTTGCCACGCTTGAGCCCATTGATGCTGCCACTTTGCCAATCCATCTCGCTGGTGGTCTTCCTCTTTTTGTCTGACCTTCCACCTTACCAAACATGATATCCTTCTTCAGCGATCGGTCCCTCCTGACAATATGTCTAAAGTAACACCATTTGAACTGCAAAGTTGGCAGTTCAGGCTCACCAGCTGCTCCTCAGAAACCCTATACAGGGTTGCTATGGTTTGGAACTGACTCAACAGCACTTAACAACAACAACATGGGAGACGAAGTTTGGCCATCTTGGCCTCCAAGGAGCACTCTTGCTGCACTTCTTCCAATACAGATCTGTTGGTTATTTTGGCAGCCTATGGTACTTTCAATATTCTCCTCCAACACCATAACTCAAAAGCATCAATTCTTCTACAGTCTTCTTTATTCACTGTCCAGCTTTCTCATACATATGAGGTTATTGAAAGTACCATGGCTTGGGTCAGGCGCACTTACTCCTCAAGCTGACATCTTTGCTCTTCAACACTTTAAAAAGGTCTTGTGCAGCAGATTTGCCTAATGCAATACATCATTTGATTTCTTTTGACTGCTGCTTCCATGAGTATTGATAGTTGATCCAAGGAGAATTAAGTCCTTGACAACTTCAACCTTTTCTCTGTTGAGAAGAATGTTGTTTATTGGTCCAGTGGTGGGGATTTTTGTTTTGTAATCCAAACCAAAGGCTGTGCTCTTTGATATTCATCAGTAAGTATTTTAAATCCTCTTCACTTTCAGCAAGCAAGGTTGTATCATCTGCATATTGCAGGTTATTAATGAGTCTTCCTCCAATCCTGATGTCACGTTTTTCATCATAAAACCCAGTTTCTTGGATTATTTGCTCAGCATACAGGTTGAATAAGTATGGTGAAAGAATACAACCCTGTCATACACCTTTCTTAATTTTAAACCACTCAGTGTTCCCATGTTCTGTTTGAATAACTGCCTCTTGGTTCAGGTACAGATTCCTCATGAGCACAATTAAGTGTTCCAGAATACTCATCCTTCAAAATGTTGTCCATAGCTTGATCCGTAACATGATGCACACAATAGAAAACCTTTGCATAGTCAATAAAGCATAAGTAAACAGCTTTCTGGTATTCTCTACTTTCCGCTCAGATCCATCGGACATCAGTAATAATATCCCTCATTACAAGTCCTCTTCTGAATCCAGCTTGAACCTCTGGAAGTTCTCTGTCAATGTATGTTTGCAGCCATTGCTGTATTACCTTTAGTAAAACTTTACTCTCATGGGATATCAAAGATATTGTTCGATTATTTCCATATTCCATTGGGTCATTTCTCTTTGGAATGGGCACAAATATGGATCTCTTCCAATAAGTTGGCCAGATAGTTGTCTTCCAGATTTCTTGACAGAGATGAGTAAATGCCTCCAGTGCTGCCTTACTTTCTTGAAAGATTTCAATTTTCATTCCACCAATTCCTGGTGCCTTGTTCTTTGCCAATTCCTTCAATGCACCGTGGACTTCTTCTTTCACTATCATTGGCTCTTGATCATATGCTACCTCTTGAAATAGTTGAATATCAACTATTTCCTTTTGGTACAGTGACTCTGTGTATTCCTTCCATCTTCTCTCGATGCTTTCTGCATCATTCAATAATTTGCCCAGAGAATCCTTCAATAATGAAAGTCAAGGCTTGAATTTTTTCTTCAGTTCCCTCAGCTTGAGAAATCATGAGCATATTCTTCCCTTTTGGTTTTCTGACTACAGATCTTTGCACATTTCGTTGCAATATTTGACTTTGTCTTCTTGAGCTGACCTTTGAAATTTTCTGCTCAGTTTTTGTACCTCCTCATTTCTTCCATTTTCTTTAGCATCTCTGTGCTGGAGAGCAAGTTTCAGTGTCTCTTTTGACATCCATTTTGATCTTTTATTTATTTCTTGTCTTCTTAATGCCTTTTTGCTTTCTTCCTGTATGATGTTCTTGATGTCATCCCATAATTCTTCTGGTCTTCGGTCTTTAGTGTTTAATGTATCTAATCTGTTCTTCAGCTGCTCTCTAAATTCAGGTGGGATATGTTCAAGGTCACATTTTGGCTCATGTGGACTTGTTTTCATTTTTCTCAGCTTCAGTTTGAATTTGCATATGAGTAATTGATGGTCAGAGAGGAAGTCCAAAATGCATTGAAAGAAGTGGCAAAGAACAAGGCACCAGGAATTGATGGAATAAGAATTGAGGTCTTTCAGGAAAGTGAGGCAGC
>NW_006408691.1:2784714-2807389 GCF_000296735.1 Chrysochloris asiatica | reverse complement strand
CCTCAAGCTGACATCTTTGCTCTTCAACACTTTAAAAAGGTCTTGTGCAGCAGATTTGCCTAATGCAATACATCATTTGATTTCTTGACTGCTGTCCGTGAGTTTTGATAGTTGATTCAAGAAGAAAGAAGTCCTTGACAATATCAATCTTTTCTCTGTTGATAAGAATGTTTTTTATTGGTCCCGTGGTGAGGATTTTTGTTTTCTTTGCATTGAGACATAATCCACATCGAAGGCTGTGCTCTTTGATCTTCATCAGTAAATGCTTTAGGTCCTCTTTGCTTTCAGCAAGCAAGGTTGTATCATCTGCATATCACAGGTTGTTAATGAGTCTTCCTCCAATCCTGATGCCATGTTTTGCTTCATAGAACCCAGCTTCATTCTTCTATTTCGTCTTCACTGGCTTTAGTGGTTGCTGCATAAATTTGAGTAATAGTGGTATTAACTGGTTCCCTGTAGCCGCACGGATAGTATCCTATCACAGACAGCGTTGTACCTCATGACTGATCTGGAAATGTTCTTTTTGATAATGCATATCACACCATTCCTCTTCAATTTGTCATTTCCTGGCATGTAAACCATGTGGTTGTCAGATTCAAAATGGCCAATACCAGTCCATTTCAGTTCACTAATGCCTAAGATATCGATGTTTATGTGTTTCATTTCATTTTTGACAATTTCAGTTTTTCTTGTACATTCCATGTTCCGATTATTAATAAATGTTTACAGCTGTTTCTCTTCATTTTGAGTTGTGCCCCATCAGCAAATGAAGGTTCCACAGGTTTTTCTCCCATGGGCTTTACTCCATTTGCGTTATCACAGTCAACTCTACTTTGAGGAGGCAGCTCTTTCCCAGTCACATTTTGAGTGTCTTCAAACCTGAGGGGTTCATTTTCCAGCACTATATCTAACAGTGTTTCTCTGCTATTCATAAGGTTTTCAGTGACTAAATAATCAGAAATAGTTTATCACTCCTTTTTTGTAGTCTGTCTTCATCTGGAAGCTCATCTAAAACCTGTACACCATGGGTGACCCTGCTGGTATTTAAAATACTGGTGGCATAGCTTCCAGAATCACTGCAATTCACAAGCTACTACAGTACAACAAATTATCAAATGAGTAGTGGACAATGGGGGTAGGGCCAGGGTTTTTCCTGTGCACACACAGAGACATACACATGATACAAACAGGAGCCCACAGACATGTAAACATATCCACACATGTACCCACACACTGTGCACACAGCAATGCACAAATTACACACACACGTGCACACAAAGGTGTTTGGTGACAAGCACTGACTTGTGGTCACAGGACCTTGAGTCTGAACCATCTCTTTCAGCTATGAGCTGGGTCTCTTGAGCAAATGACTCACTCTCTCAAAAGCCAAGTAGGACTGTGGATGTGTTTGGGGCACAGGGCTGGGGCCACCCTCATACGTTATTGAGGAAAAACACACGGAACCTTAGTAAAGAGGAAGCAGGGTGTCAGCAAAACCATCTTTATGGAGCACAGCAATCGAACCAGAACTGGTGTGGGAAAGGCAGTCTCTGAGTGCTGCAGCCACAGTGACCTCATTCTGTGGGTGTGTACTCCTGCAAGTCTCTAAGGAAATGAGGTCAGTCCAGGGCACAGCAGTGGGTTAGGGTCATGTCCTGGTGAGAGGAACAGGTGGGGGAGCAGTCTGGGGAGAGTTATCAAGGCACCCTCACTGCTCAGAAAGCAGCAGAGTTAACAGTAGTCAAGGTCTCCAGACCCCCAGGTATATGCACATGTGTGCACGTGTGTGTATATGTGTGCACCTTCCATGTACTCATGAGAGTGACATGCTCACGCACATGCACTGATATGTGAACATTCCTATGTGTATGCTTGTCATGTGTGTGCATTGTGTGTGATGCGTGCACATGGGTAGGTGGGTGCATATGTTTATGAGTGTGCTTGCATGTACATCAATTTCTCTTGGCCAGAAATTGAGGATGTTTCCATTCCATATTCTGTTGTTTACTATCAGGAAAGTGACCAAGGAATAGTTCAAAAGTCAGCCATCAACTGGAAAATTGATGCTTACAGTTTCTGGGAATTCTCAAGGGCCAGTGTTGGAACACTATCAGTAAAAAGCAATCAACAGTGCTCATTACAGTGAGATGCTCACTGAAGAACTGAAGCCTAAACTTAGGATTCAATGCAGAGAACTGCTATCCAAGGGCGTTGTGATCTTGCATGACAATGCACATCCACACACCTCTGCCCATACCATTGACACTCTGCCCACACGGTTGACACTCTTCATTTTGAGGTGTTAAAGCATCCTCCCTCTAGTCCTAATCGTGCTCCATCGGACTTACACCTGTTTAGTCCTGTGAATGCAGTCCTTTGAGGATGAAGATTCACCTCTGATGAAGAAGTGAAGACAGCGGTGCGTTCATGGCTCGTAGCTCAGCCTAAAACATTTTTTTAATAAGGGAATATGAAAGCCTGTTGACAGATGGACAAAATGTATTGAAAAGCAAGGAGATTGTGTTGGAAAAATGATGCATATGTCTTTTCTAAAAGTTGACTGAAATAAATTCTATAGCCAGAGTTTGGATAATTTTTTACTTGCCCTCATACATATGTGTGTTTGTGTGTACATGTGTGCTGATTCATGGGTTACTGTGCACACATGTGAGTGCACACTGATATCTGTACATGTGTGCACATATGTGGGGAAGCATTGTATGTCTCTGCATGTGAAAGGGGTGCTGATACAGGTGTGCATGTTGTGGGTATTTGCTGGTTCACGTGTACACATGTTCATATGTGTGTGTGAGCTAGTTTGTATATGTGTACGTTTGAGTGCTGGTGTGTGTGTGTGTGTATACATGTACATGTGTGCACTTGTGTGGGTGGGTACAGGTGTACTGTGTACATACATGTGTGCATTATGTGCCTGCATGGGTATGGAGGGTATATGTGTTTTTCTGTGCAACTGCGCATGCCATGCATGTGTACACATGTTTGTGCATGCTACAGCATGAACATGAGCAAGACCTGGCTCAGACCTGCCTCCGGCCCCACCTGAATCTGCTCCATGATGTTCTGTGTACAAAGGTGGGAATACTGTCCTTACAGGTCCCTGTGTGGACCTTGGAGTGCCCCGGGAACCATATACTTTGTCTCCTCCTGGTGTGCACAGAGTCCAGAGTGCCGGACGTTCATATCAGCTGCCTGGACCCACCAATGCTCAGCACCACCCGTTTCCAGAGTCCTCGACTGAAGGCACCAGACCAACGAGGAGAGACCCAGAGATGTGCCCTGGTGGAGGAGAAGCAGACCTGGAGAGCAGGACCACAGTGCATCTCTGGAGAGCTGTGAGTGGACAAGACAATACCTTTGCTGTGTACCTCAGTCTCCTCACCTCCAGTCTGAAGGTGGGCTGATGGTCTGGTGTGTGGCTTAGAAATTGGTCCTCTGAGTTATAGTTATATATATATATATATTATAGTTATAGTTATATCATTTGACGATGCTTTTCTAGAAATGATCCCACTAAGATCACAGGCAGAGGATCCTGGTCTTGACCGCCTCCCTGGGTGCTGTAGACAGGTCGCTTAAGGACTGGCCCTGGTGATGGGGGCCTCCCCCAGGGTAGCAGCACCTTCCAGACCTGGTGTGGACCCTCCCAGAGCTTCCAGGTCTGGCTGGGGAGAGGATCAATGGGGTCTCTCCCTGCAGCCTCCCCCACCTACTCTTGGCCTTGGTGACTTCTCTTGCTTTCTGTGGCTGTGACTCCCAGCCTAATTATTTCTAACCTTCTGTTCGAAGACGCTGTCCTTGCCTGATACAAACCAGTAACTTTGAAAGCAAACTGGGTCTTAATTTTCCTTGACAGCCCGCTTGAAGCATGCGGCCATGCTGGGCTTTAATTAAATGCACATTCGTATTCCAAACAAATTAAGTACAATTAAGGCCTCTGAGTTATGGGTATCTATCACTCGGCGATGTTTTTGTAGAAATTACCCCATTGAGATCAAAGGCGGAGGATCCTTGCCTTAATTGCCTCATTAGGGTGCAGTGCACAGGCTGCGCAAGGGCCGGCCCCGGTGTCTCTTTGGGAATTCCTCAGCGACGGCACTACAAGTAATTGCTTGCACATTTCCCTCCTGGAGACAGCCTGGCCTCCATGGATCGGATGCAATGGCTTCAGGACCCCAACCTGGCCCAGGTCCCAAGCAGCGGCCAGTATATCTGTGGCGCCTACACAGGGCCCTGCTGGGCCAGCAGTGGGTGGGCTGCCTCTGCCCTGTCCACATCTGGCCTCTGAGATGGGGTAGCCAGGGACCAAGGAGCAAGATCCAGGCTGGCTTTTGGGCCACAGGACAAACAGATCCCACCATCTGCCCTCACCCACAGCAGATTTGATAGCCTGGTCTGGCTTCTCGGAGTGCTGTCTTGCTTTGAGCTGTGGAAACCGATGAGGTGCCCTCACCCCGTGTCCTGAACCTTGAGATCCAATCCTTTTGCTCAAGGCTGGGTTCTCAGAAGCCCCTGCCTTCTGGCCCCAAGGTCCAAGTCCCTGTGAGAAGGGACTGCAATGCCTTGTCTCCCTATACCACTATTACCTTACTGGAACCCACCGAGAAGGCGTCCCCCACTGCCCGTCCCCAGGAGAAGGAGAAGGTGCTGTTTCCACCTCAGGGACCTTGCCAGTGAGTTCCTGACCACCACCACCACCACCACCCACTCCCCTGCCGCAACTCTGCAGAAGGGACCCTCATCCTCAGCCCAGCTCCTCAGCAGGCCCTGAGTGGGTCAGGCAGCCTGGATAGGAGCCACAGTGACCTCAGGACCAGACAAAACACAGAGCACCTAGTTCGTTGGAACTTTTTAGTATAAGTATATCCCGGACAATATTTGGGACATATTCATCCTCATACTAAAACATGTTTCGATGTTGATCTGAAATAGTTAGGCATGGTCTGTTTTATTTTGCTAAATCTATGGCAGAGTCAGACATCTGGCTGGGGAGAAGGCGTTAGAGGGAGCGCTGTGTCCCCAGCCCTCTGCCCCACGTGCAGGTCCGAGAGGACAGTGTCCTGGTCTTGTTCTCAGTTATACACAGCGGCTCCAAGGCTGTTTCCCCAGAGATACCCTTAGAGTTCCAGACAGCCAGGGCCACCCCTCACACCAGGAGCCCACTCCCTCAACCTCCTCAGAGTACTCTGGCTCAAGATCTCACCCTTCTGCACCTCTCAAATAGAAGATGGGGTGCTGGGCCCCAGAAGGAGCCTACTGAGGGCCAGGGAGTCCAGGAGGCAATAAAGAGGTGTGGGCTAGACCATGGTGTGATGGCTTCTCCAGCACATTGGTTGGGGGAGAGGGGGGCTGGGAGGAGACAAGGGGACTTAGAGGGGAAGTACCCACCTGACTGTTTGGTGACAGGGGGTGAGGGGTGAAAGGTGGCCCCAGGGTGGACACATTAGTCTGCCCCCTACACACACCTCTCCCTGAGCTTGTGCAAGCTTAGGAAGCAGTTAGACAGAGTGGCCTTGGGCTTCTGAGCCTTCTCAGTCTAGACCCTCCCTGCCTCGTGTGGGTCTGCTATGCCTCCCAGGTCAGGGCAATCCCCAGCAGTAAGGGTCCACATGTCCAGAGCTCTGTGAGCTGACCAGAGGTTGAAGCCACAGAGGAGGGTAGAAAGTAGAGCCAACTCCACTGGCTGAGAGCAGTTCATCGGAGTGACCAGTACCTCTCAGAAGCTGAGACCGTGGGATGACTGGGCAGGGCATTGGCAAGAGGCTTGGTCAGCATGGAAATGGGATTGGTTCTGGCCCTGGTTTTGTCACTGGTTAGAAGGGACATGGATGGTGACAGGTGGTGACAAGGGGTACACCGGGTTTATGATGAACCGTTTAGGAAAGGCATTTACGAATGATGCCTCCCAGATCGTAGAGTAGGGCTGGACCATGGGGTTCCCACACAGGGCTATCACCCTCAGGCCTCTGGAGATGAGATGAAACACACTTACTGAGAATAGAAATGCCAAGGGTCCTGTGTTCACCAAAGGGGGAGCCGGCCACATGGCTGACCAGTGCCGCTGCCTGAGCAGATGCAGGTGGGCACTGAAAATCTTCTACTTGGGCAGGGATGGATAGCCTGCCCTCACCCTGAACCTGAGAATCAGGAACTACACAGCTCTGAGCCCCACCCATTGGAGATGAATTGCCAAGCTGCTCTTCAGAGGAATCAGTTCCCAAACTATGTGCTGTGGAACACTGGGAAGGGGCGATGGGGAGCCCATAAGCAATTACAACAACAGGGACAGAAGCACCACGTACTCTCCCTTTCTGCTTGTTAGGACTGGACTAAGGTTTATGTGGGATCTCTTTCCTCCTCAAGACACGCCTGAGGGCTACATAGGCACGAAGTGACTGGCTTACACGCTTTCAAGAGGGAGCTTAGTTTCAGAGGGTGTGGGAGAAGGTAGAATCTCCACTGAGTGGTTTTCATCCTGTCTGGACAGGGCTGGTGAAAGGAGATGGGGATAAAACTCTTGTGGTTCAATAGTAAATCATTGCTATCAGAACCAATTGTGAGTGTTGCATATGTCAAGGTACACGCTTTGTAACAAAAGGATGGGAGTGGTTGATCTTGCAGTCCAAGAGTGGAGGACACTGGGTCAATCAAGGGAGAAGAAAGGAGTGCTGGACCCTATCCAGAGAAGCAGGGATGGCAGAGATGGAGCCGGAGACAATGACGTGGAGAGATGGAGTGGCTGGGGACCCTGGACTCAGGAAGGGAAAGGGGCTGTGTGCTGGCAGCCAGGAGGCAGGCGTGCAGAATATACCCTTTGGTTGTTTGAATGGTTATATATTCCTGAGTGCTTTGGTGTACATCCAAACAACAACAACAACAACAGAGGGATTGGAAGCAAATGCTGTTGAATGATGATGACTGGAGGGGATTATAATCATTGCAGTGAGACAAAATACGATTGGATGAATGTAAAGCTGATGTTCTCCCATGTAAACTATCACTTAATTCAAAATAAAAATGTTTTTAAAAAAAATTTTTTTAAAGGCATGCCTGAGACAGGTCATCGACAGCTCAGTGGTAAACCCAGGCTTGATTCCAGCCTATGTACCTCGTACGCAGCCACCACCTGTCCATCAGCAGAGGCTTACCTATTGCTATGATCCTGAACAGGTTTCAGCAGAACTTCCAGACTAAGAGAGCAGGAAGAAAGGCCTGGCAATCTACTCCAGAAAATCAGCCAATAAGAACCCTGCAGATCTGATGCAGGAATGGGTATCGTTTTGTTCCATTGCTCATGGGGTCACTATGAGTAAGGACCATCTCAACATAACCAGCTAAACAACACACCTGAGATGGAAGTTCTGTGACTGGCCCCTTAGGAGGTTGATGAAATAGGCTCAGAGAGGGTAAGCAACCATGTTTAAGTCACACAGCAAGTAAGGGTTGGATTGGGGCTTAAGACTGGGTCTAGGAGTAGGGAGGACCCACCTAGAAGAGCATCTGGAATTATCCAGGGCCAAGGCTAGAGGATGACAGATCACAGCAGCCCCAGATCCCTGCTGGGCTTATGACTGCCAAGCATCCTGACTGTGCCCCCAGCCCCAGGGACTTGCTCATTGAATATGCATGTCTCTATTATCATAGCTCAGAGGGCCAGGGTTACACAAAACTTTAAACAGAAATCAGAAGAGCATGGAACAAAGGGGTCTGACCGCCGGATGCTCACACTGTGGTGTAAGCTCCAGGAGCCAGGAGTCCCCTGGACCCCCTGGAAAGGCTTCTTGATGCCCTTCCCTCTCCCTGGGCTGGACTCAGGGCCCTGAAACAACTTGAGGTCTGATGATGAAGGAAGCCCCTCCCCCAGAAGACATCATGTAGTACTCCTGGTCCTGGGTCCCTAGGCTGCTAGGGTTGAGCCAGTGGCAGTAAGTGTCCTCTCTTCCCCTTGCCCCATGCAGGATGTCCCCACCCTCACCTCAGCAGTGGGCTCTACCCTGGGGGACAAGGGAACATCTTAAAGACTCATCCCCTCCACAGCAAAGGTCATCATGCCAGGGATCTCCACCTCCCAGAGCCCAGAACCAAGGCTCAGCCCTGCAGGGCTCTGGGGTCCCTGTGGTGGTATCACTCTTGTTGTGCCACCCATCAGCCACCCACCATGACATCCCGTGGAGATGATGCCCCTATAACTTGAACTGACCTCCTGTCTGTCTTCAGCATCTCTCATGCCCTGGCTTTCATCTCCAGGTTCAGACCTGGCACCCTTCCATCCACAGCCCTAGCTCCCACCAGGGCTTCCTCCAGCATTGGAGAGCCATAGCAGCTGACGTGCATGGTGACTCTCTCAGAGGGCAGAGAGCAGATAGATGAGTGGACTGATGGGTGAGTGGATAAATGAATAGATGGGTGGGTGAATGGACAGGTGGGTGGGTAGGTGGGTAGATGAGTTAATGGAGGCATAGATGGATGTGGATAATGTGGTAGGGTGATGGATGAGGGGACCCATTAGATGAATGGATGGATGGATGGATAAGTGGATGGATTGGTAGATGGAAGGATGGGTAGACAGATGAATGAAGGTACTGGGTTGAACCATGCAAAGGACGAGAGTGCATCTGGCAGCCCCAGGCAGTACCATTCCTGTGACTGAACAGAGGAGACACTATTTCCAAATTAAGTAAAGCAAAGGAGATGCTAGAAGACTTTGGATCGGCATCTGAGACAGACATGAAAGGATAGTTAGGCTCTGGATGCTCTAATATGAGGAAGACCTTCTAAGCAGAGGGAAGGGGTGCTATGGGCAGAGCACACAGGACTGAGAGCTGCCCCTGGGGTGGTGGAAACTAGAGGGACTGGGGCTATGCTGAGATCCCCGAGACCTGGCATGCCCCAAGGGTCTAGTGAGGGTGGGGGAGGAAGGAGAAGAGTGATACTAGGTGATTGGGTGGCAGCAAGGTTGTAATACTCAGGTGTGGTCTAGAAGTGATGGCTGGACAGTGGGCCAGCAGAAGGTGGGGACAACAGGATGCAATGTCCAGCCTTGGATGCAAGTCGGGTTGGGGAGAGAAGACAATGACTGGTACCACATCAGGTACCAGGAAGCATGGTGGGGCTTTGGCGAGTTTAGGGCAGTCAAGGGGAGGATGGGGTAGGGCCAGGTTCTGTCTGGGATATGACATCTAACCCATGAGTATCAGAGTAGAACAGCACACCATAGAAGTGTCCTTCCTTTCGTCCAAGGTGCCTCTGGGTGGGTTTGAGCAGCTGAGAGCATTGTTTACACCAACCAGGGACTCAAGCTCTGACATAGTGCATACTATTATATGCCAGTCACTGCCCCAAGTACCTTATACTTGACATATATTCGTTCATTGAATCCTCACAACAACCTATTATGCTGTGTCAAGAGGGCAGGCCAAGGGTCCTCTAACCTGAGGAGGTGTGAAGGTCAAGGATGTAGAGAAAGTGTGGAGAGCAGGGCATTTATGGATGAAGAATCAAGG
Organism: Chrysochloris asiatica; assembly: GCF_000296735.1. Taxonomy (NCBI): domain Eukaryota; kingdom Metazoa; phylum Chordata; class Mammalia; order Afrosoricida; family Chrysochloridae; genus Chrysochloris; species Chrysochloris asiatica. The sequence continues at coordinate 2,797,868 of NW_006408691.1, read as the reverse complement.
CTGTGTTGGTGGAAATCAAAGAGCCAGAAGAGGCGGACTGGGCAGCAAGCTCTCCAGGAACAAGGGGAGTGGAGAGGGACAAAGGGTCGATGGTGGTGGGGTGGGACTGAGACCTCTGGATTTTCCATTGAGACATGGAGATGCTTGAGAGACATTTCTGTGGACATTCGGGTTCAGAACCAGGGAGGTGGGGTTTCTCTGGAAGTCCAGCATGGAGTGGAAAATGGAGTCCCTGACAAGCAAGAGGCAGTCACCCCAATATGGCCCGAGAGCTTTCTGCTGTGAGGACTGTGTCACTAATGGGGCATGGACCTCCCATGCCAGGGGGTCCCTCACCTGACCCAACAACTCTCCAAGGGGTCTTCCCACTTCCTCAAGGCCACCTCTACCCCAAGTGTCCAAAGTACTTACAGCACTAATCAGGAAGCCAGTCCTAGGTGGCAGAGGTTCTGGGGTTGGGGAGACGGGGATGGAGGACGGGCTGACCAGCATAAGTGTCCATGCTAGGCATGCACATCTTTCGGGAATGTGTCTGAAGTGACTGGTGAGGTCACTCTGCGCTTGGAGGAGTCTCTCCTCATCAGGGCAGGGGACACACGGTGAGGGGGCAACACTGGCTGACTGGCTGCATTCAGCTAGAGCTTGGTGTTTGGCCGGGTCAGCGGGTGGCCGCACAGAAAATGAGTCCCCGGGGCGGCAATAATTGTAACTGTCAGGGAAAAAGTCAAGGTCTTGGATAGCCCTAGTCTGCAATGATTTCTGACCACAAACAAATATATATATATACACGAAAACCATGGCCTGGGGCACCCGCAAGAGGGAGGGCGGGTGGGGAGCATTAACCCTTATGTTTCCAAGCAGCTCAGGCAGCAGCCAGGCACAGAAGCAAACACAAATGCCCCCTCCCAACCTTTCCAGGAATGCCCTCCACCCCCTAGACACAAAGGACTCTTTGCTTCAGCTCCCGAGAAGGGGAAGGGCTCTGCTGGACAGCAGCAAAAGGTGTCACCAGGAGCAAGGAATCAGATTCGAAAATCCATGGGCCCCAGGCTCCCGTGTGCTGAGTCCTGCTCCACACATGCGCCCTCTTGGCTGTCTCCAGCACAAAGCACAGAGCATGTCTTTGCCATAAAAAAAAAAAAATTAAAAAAAAAAAAAAAATGCAAAGGTCCAAGCGTGTTTACGAAGTTCATCTGCTTCTGCATCTCCAAGTGGCTGAAATAATGAGATCAAAGACCGCTGGGGCAGGTCGTTACCATGGTTATTTATTAGTTTGTTCATTTACCCCCTGCCTAGTTCACAGAAGATTTAAAAGGGCAGTTACTGTATGTGTGCATCAGTAATTGGTGTGCTGTGCCAGAGGGCAGAGCCCTCGCTGCCTGAATACCTTGACCCCAGAGCCTCAGTCCAGAGCTTTGCATGCCAGTCCTTGGAGCCCCGAAACAACCCTAGAACCTCAGTATTTGCTTTCAATTCTGGCGGGGGCCAGGTGGGAAAAAACCTTCCTTGGTCTCTCTGAAGTGTGGCAGGTGAAAACAGCCATGGTCTGTATCTTCCTGCCAGCCAGCATCTCCATACCTTACCCCCATGATCCTCTGGTCCTCACACACTTCCTGTTCTCAAGGTGAGTCCACTCTCCCTCAGTTGCTCAGAACACTTCCCAGTCCTCCCTGGCCATCAGTCCCTGCCTCAGTTGGTCCTACCACTGTTTTGTAACTGTACACCTGGATCAACCTCCTTCTGGTTGAAACTTACCCCAATCACGGTTTGCGCACAAATTACAAATACCTATGAGAACAGTTTGATCAAAAGCCATCCTTCCAGTACAAGAACCTGTGGACCCTCTTGTCCCCTGCCCCAGAGTCCAGGACCTCACTACTTCATAAACAGGACCCAGAAGGGACCCTTGTATGGAGGCAGCTCACAGACATAGAGTCTGGTCTCCTTGGATAGGAGTTTCGGAATTATGCGTGCAGTCAACAAAAAGAATGCAACCCAGCTGAGTATCAGTGTCTGAGGGATATAGGAAGAAGCAGAATGGAAGCAATGAAACATCACCATTTTCTAGCTTCTTAAGGTGGGAGATACTACCTGTCCATCATGCCTGATGAGGTAGAAAGTCAATGAGGACATGGAAGCGCCTCAGTGAGGAAGAGTGGTACAAACACCACCGTGATGGGCTTGGGAATGCTGGTGTGGGTGACCTGGGCACTACTTCACGTGGTTGTCCACCACACTGCTGTGAACTGGAGCTGACCACATGACATCGATCACCAACAAAAGTGAGCTTCAGCAGAGAGCAAAATGTTCTTTCTAGAACATTCCTTCGCAGATTCGATGGGGCTTTCCTAAGGCAGGCTTAAAGAAGGAAGGACTGGAGAGGGACCAGACAGGAGCCAGGAACCGAGAGTGCCACATAGATCTACTGTGTCACCTTCTACCCGACTTCTGACCAGCAAGCCTGGAAGTCAGCTATCACCAGTAATAGTCATACCCACTTCTCTTCTTCCTGTGGATTCAAGAGAGGCCACAAACACGTGCCCCCTCCCTACATGTGATGCCATTGATTGCAAATATAAATCCACAAAGCTGGGCTTGACTGAAACTTGTTTTCCATAATGGTATCTTCTCAACCTTGAAACTACTTTCTGTTTGGGAAATTATCCAACATCTGAAAATACGCTGCACTGAAGGACCCATAGCAGCCCTCACGTCCAGGTTGCAGGGCCACGAGCCAGGGAACCTGATCTGTGCACCCATCTGCCGGCAGAGCACCCAACAATCCTGAATGCTCCATGGCAGCCCTGCTGCCCCCACACGGAGTCCAAGAGTGGAGCCTGGCTACTTGGGTCAAAAAGTCAGATTGAGTCCCTTCCTATTCCATAGATGGAGACCCTGAATCAGGCAGAGGGAGGAGATGAAGAAGCAGCTACCTCCATGTCAACAGTAAAGACCCTGGGTGGTCAGCCCATGCTGGACACATGATTGTATACATACAAGTATGAGGCATGCATGGGTACACATGGACACGCTCAGTCATACTCACACATACATGTGAGATGCGTGTATACACATGGTCACACACAAACCCACATAAGGCTCTCACACTCTCGCATACTTTCCTGTACACACGCAGCTACTCTCACACACTCACACACAGGCCCATGGGAGCAGCTACACAGACATAGATAGACACACACTCACAAGCACACACTGACACTTGTGACGTCCCTAGACCAATACTAAGATCTGAACAGGGCCCAGCACCCCCTCACTGCCTGAGACAGCTATGGCCTGCTCCCAGCCCAGCCTGCTGGGAATCTGGGCTTGGCAGGTGAGCGCCAGCCTCCGCTTCACTAGGATATTACTGGTCTCCATGCACTGTAAGTGCGCCCGGGAACCCAAGGGTTGGTCTGCACCGTGTCCTGGCCAGGAGGGCCTGTCTCCCTAGGGTAGGGGGTGCTCTACTGCCCGGGAGGGCCTTATAGGTCCTGCAGATGGACCCGCAGCCCTGAAAAACTCTGAGGGGACAGAACACAAGGGTAGGCACAGGGCACCAGTTAGTCGACAGCTTACAGCACACTTGACCATCCAGCCTCACCCAACACACACCACACATGACCACTCCAAGATGGCCCAGTGACCCTATGCAGGCCCAGTGACACCTGAGGCTCTCAGGCCAGGGACACAAAACAGAGCAAGGAGGTTGTGGGGTGCAGCAGGGTCCAGGTGCCTGGGGGGGGGGGGCAGGGTCCCCACAGGACCAGACTGAAGTCCCACACCTGTGCCCAGTGGGCTGACCCTGCCACATGCTATTTTGAGGTGAGGGACGAGCGGCCGAGGCTCTCATTGTCACCCTGAGCCGGGAGGGGGAAGGGCAGAACCTTCAGAACTGATGTCAATTTTCTGCATCAAATATTTTGATAATTAAACAAAGCTGATCAAGAGAGGCGAGCAGCACGGCTCCGGCGCACAGGAAGCAGAGCCCATTAAATAGAGGGGCCAGAAAGCGCCCGCGGCGGCAGCCCCAGATTAATGACACCGCAGTAATAGATTTTCCCAAGCTCGCCGCACTGGGCAGCTCGGGGCAGGGAGGGGCTCAAGCCTGCACCCGGAGGAGGCCGTTAAAGGGACAGGGACTTTAAATCACCATGTCCAGGCGTCTGGTGGGCCCTGCTGCAGGGCGGCCACTTCCCACCCACCCGTGTCTGACCCAAGACATACCCGTCCTTCAGGGCCATGGGAGGTCTGAGGTTGGGACACCCAGGGCAGGGCCTCAGAGCATCTGTCGATGTGTGGAGGTGAGATGGACAAGCAGCAGCAGGACAGAGCTGACAACCAGAGAGTCTGTCCTTGGTGCAACCTGTACTGCCCGAGAGGGTGCTGGGCAGCACTCATAGCCCCCTGCCATGGCTCCTGGGCTGACCGGAGCAGGCCAAGAGGCTGGATGGTCCACCTGGCACCAACTTGCATCTGCACACTGTGAAGCACAGAAACCAGGGGAAGGAAGCATGTGTTTAGCCCTACAGAACCCCTATATGAGCGCACTGCAGGGTGGGTTGTTGCTATTGTTGTTGTGAAGTGCCGTTGAGTCAGTTCCAACCCACAGCGACCCTGTATAGAGTTTCTGAGGAGCAGCTGGTGAGCTTAAACTGCCAACCTTGCAGTTCAAACGGCTTTGCAGTCTGGCGCATTAGCCCACAGCGCCACACCAGGGTGGGTTACATGTGGGTAATGAAACTCAGGATCGTGGCCAGCCCTACCCCCTTGAAGTGGATCAGGGTGGCAGGAGACATGTTTTGAAAGGTGCCCCTGTGACCTGGTGCTATGGGGCAACTGACCGTTCAGGGTGCTGACCTGTGGTACCCTGAACTACCCCCATGGTACCATGGGCCTCACCCCGAGTGTAAAGTCTTCTAGAAGCAGGGCAGCATCCATCTTAGAAACTGGCCTGTGTTTCCTGTCTCCAGCCTCTGCAAACCCACCTGGTCTGCACTAGGGTCACTCAGGCTGTCAGGGAGAGCTGGGCAGGTCCCACCCACCCTGGGCACCACCCATTGGGCCACACTGACCTCCCAGCAAGAAGGGGTGGGAGGGGCACCTCAGGGCCTCACTCAACAACGCAGGTCTCAGCAGATAAGCTGTCTCCAGGGCTGGTGGAAGAGTCCCTGAGGTGCAGGCTGCTAACCAAAAGGTTGGAGGTTCAAGTCCACTTGGAGATGTCTCTGAAGAAAGACCTGGTAATATACTCCCTAAAAATCAGTCATTGAAAGCCCGACCGAGCACAGCTCAACTCTGATACAGTGAGGTGACATCAAAGCCCAGTGCTTGCTTTGGGATTGATGGACAGATTCTTGTCCAGCTGTCTGAGGGTGGTCAGCCCCTGGTTGTTCATAGCTGGGAATTAGATCAAGTCCTTTCCCTCACCCAGGGTAAGAGGCCTGGATTTCCCCATCTGAGTTCTGCCCTCACTGTGGGGACAAGCCTCACAGGCCTTTGTCCTGATGTCTCGCCTGTAAGGGGGGGGGGGGGCTGTCATTCCCCCAGTGACTGTCTCCCCACAGTGGGGAGCCTAAGCTCGTGACTGGGACCCTGCTCACAATTGTCTTTCTGGGCCTCAGTGTCCCTGAGTTCAGACCCACAACAGGAGTCACCAACCCTCCCTGCTGAGCCAAACAGGTGCTGGTGTGGGTGGAGCTGAGGTCTGCAGCCCCACCCCCCACCCTGTGGTCAGATGGTTTCTGCCCTGTGAACAGCCATCACACTACCTCTTCCAGCCACCCTCCTTTGAGCACCTACCCCCAGCCCCCCAGCCGGGATCTCCCATAGCCCTGAGGACCTGAGCACATACTTGTTTGGCATCAGCTGGGCTCCGTACCTGCAGCCCAGGCCTTCGTGTCTCCATCTGCACAGAGGGTCTCATGGAGCCCACCATGAACAGCTGCAGAAGAAGGGGCTGCATTCCCAGGTTCCCCAGGGTGCACACCTACCCACCCAGCTATCCCACTCGGCATTCTACAGGAAGCCTGTCTGTGGACAGGATTCGTTGCACAGCAGAGTGGCCATGCCCACATGGGGTCTTATCTACAGGCACGGGTGCAGCCACACACGGGTGTCACATGGTATGGTAACAGAGGTAGCAGTAATGTAGTTCCGTACACAGCTGGCACGCAGGCCAGTGTCCACAGTCTGCTGGTGCTAAGGGAACAAAGCACTTGGAAGGACCATACCCAGGTCCCCCTCACAATCCTCCAGGAGGCCTGTGGGAGACGGGAGTGGGGCTGTGAAGCTGAGAGACTTAATACATCTCTTCACCCTTTAGTACCAGAGAACCCAGTGTTCATGGCCCTGGAATGTCACAGTGTTCTGGAATGAACTGTGGCCAAACCAAGCAGCTAATAACATCAAGGTGGGCCTTGGGGGACTTGAAGCAGGTCATGAAGGAGCCATAGCAGGAGGGAGGGCAGGCAGCCCCCAGAGCCCCACTAGGTGGGTGAGGGTCAGGACGCCTGTGCTGAAGAATGATTTGAACTGGAGACCCAGGAAGGGGTGCATCCTATACAGAGGGGCAGGATAGGGGCTCAAGGAAACCTAGGCATGGTCTGACTGTCCCCTGAGCTGCTCCATGTCCCACCACCCAGACCTGGACAACCCCCGAGTCCACGTGTACCAAGACCCCCGCCCCATCCCCTCAATGCACACCCCCCAAGCCAGCATTCTGGTAGTTCCCTAGGTTAACAGCCAAGCGAGGTCCGTGTGGTCCATGCAAGGCACCATCAAGTGTATTGGGGTCAGTGCAGCCCCATATATCTCTGTGTGCCCATCCTGGCCTGTCACTGTAACTACACAAACCAGGCAGCCCCATATTTTTGGCTGTGACATTGGAAATAAATCTGCCCCCAGCCAATCCTCAATGGGCAGCAAGGTATAGCAGGAAAGGGTGGACAATTGAGCCACAGGACTGGGAGCCACAGCCACTGTCTCGAGCCATGCAGGGTGGCTCTGAGCCTCCACAGAAAGTGTGGGTGGCTTTGTGGGTAGTGTTGCTAAAAAAGCCCAGTGACCGTCAGGACAAGTGACTGATCTCAGGGGGACCCCCATCTGCACCTCCAGAGCTACTGAATGAAAGACCACATAGACGAAGGTTTATAAGAACAAATGTGCTCTCTCAAAGTTCTGGAGTCTGAATTTGGGATTTCAGCAGGCCACACGCCTTCTGGAGGCTCTGAGGGAAGATACCCTTCTTGCCTTTTCCAGCTTCTGGTGGTTCCTAGAGCATGTGGAAGCTCCAGTCTCTGCCACCATCACCACCTGGCCATCATCTTTGTGTCTCTCGATGTCACTCCTCCTCTTTTAGGGGACACCACTCTGGTGTGGCGCTGTAAGGTAAGCATTGGACTGCTAATCACAAGGTTGGAGATTCAAGCCCACCAGTAACTCTTCGGAAACCCTATATAGGGTCGCTTTGAGTCAGAACCGACTCAGTGGCAGTTAATAGCAATAACTCAGATGGAGGTAGAATCTACCCTCCTCCAGGAAGATCCCACGTTAACCTAACTGATAAACATCTTCAAGACCCTATTTCCAAGCAAGGTCATTTTCATAGGTGCAGGGGTCAGGACTCCACCTTATCCTTTGAGGTCACCATCATCTCATGACACCTCCACATGACTTGTCACGACTCACTCGATGCATACCAGATGCCCCATAGGGCTTGCCAACAGAAAGTGGGTGGCCCAGTAGACTCCGACTATTGCATGAACATCATTGTCATGTCTGGTAACACATGTCCGCTGCACCCACACACACACCTGGAGACTCACCTAATCAATGCCAGCATTCCCAGTTTTGCTCAAGACAATTGCCCTAGAATGGTCCCCACCCCATTATGCTGCCTTTGCCTGTCGGAGACTCTGACACACATTGGTCTACTTCCCTTCCTAGTCAGCCAGTCCCCTCTACAGATTTGGGACCCCAAGCCCCCAGCTCCCACATCCAGGGCCAAGCATGGGATACACTGAGGCCCGAGTCTGCAATTGTGCCCACTGTTACCTGCAGATGTGATTCAATGAACACGATTTCCAGTCCCTCCTGCACCCCAGGGCACCCCAAGTCTGGGACTTCCCACACAGGGAAATGTGGTTAGCAAGAATATCAACAACAATAATAGCAATGGTACTCACAGGGTGCAGGCACCTTTGTAAATGCCCACACGCCCCCACTGAACATTCGCCAGCTGTGGGATTGCACTATTCCCCTGAGTTCTCTCCATCAGGGGGGTCAGCTCAGCTCTGTCCTCCTGGGTTGTCATCCAGCACTTTCCATTTGTTGACACCTGGCTCTGGCCCCTCCACGGTCTTCTCAACCCATCTTCTTGGTTCCAGGTCAAAAGCTGGCCTGTGGTCATGGGATTGCTGGAGGGTTCCAGAAGGGGGGAGCTCAAGGGGACCATTATGGAGCATCTCAGCAGAACACCCTGGAATGTCTGGAATATAGGAGATGGGGCCTCAGCTGACATGAATCAACTTCACAGAGGACATTTCCACAGATTCAGGCTGAGTGTCACAACCAAGGGCACAGGGGTGAGGCTCCAGACACCATAAACACACACTGTGGGGACATGTGTGAAAACAGAAAAACACTCCTGACTCAGCAGACAGCTGAAACTGTCTGTGCCACAGAGCTCCCACAGGGACAGATAGTGGAGGTGGGAAGGGGGCCATCCAAGACACCCGCTAATAGGGCTAACTGGGCAACACAGGTGCCCAGAGTCCTCTGTGTGTCAGCATCCTGGGAAGGGTCACCACACCTGGCTTACACAACCTAATTTCTAGAGAGGGGTAAGCTTGGCCTCCTCAGCCCTCTTCCCCGGGCAGCTCCACAAGCCCAAGTCACGGTGTGGCAAGACCTGAAACCCTTGAATCTCATGGGAAGCTGAGGCTGCTGAGTTGAGAAAGGTCCACAGGCTGGGGGCCTGGGTAGGAGGTCCCAGTTCCTGGCCCAGAGCAGGCATCATTCTAACCCGTGCTGCTGCGGTCCCAGGAATGGAAATCTGGAAGGAGGAGCCACCTCGTGGACCTCACAAGACTCAACAGACTCTGAGCCAGCGACCCAGGAAGGGCCAGGGCACCCTCTGTCCCCTGTCTTTGAGGACCCCTGACCCTAGAGACAAGTTCTTATGGCCCCTTTCTCTGCAGCGTCACACCAGCCTCACCTACTGGGTCAATGTGGGGATCTTGTCTGTAGTCTGGCCATGCCCCGTGAACGTCAGAGCCCCATCTTCCAGTCAGAGCACCCTCCCTCCTCATGTGACATGTGACCCCTGCCCACTGGCTGGCTGGCCCGGAGACAGAGGCAAGTCCGTCTCCCTCTGTACCATTTTCCCCACCCCCACATCCTTGATAGATAATGGTTTAATAAGCGATCTGTTTTTTATTTAAAGGGTCGGTAGTAAAACCCAGATCACATTTCTCACTTGGTGGGTTAAAAAACCGCTTACGCTCATTTCTGCAATGTAAAACGACACTATATCAAATCAAACATTTCCAGATGTGCCCAGCTTGTGCGGAGGTGCCGGAGAGGCAGCCACAGGCACGCGGACGGCGGCGGGAAGACTGGACGAGGTCGCCACCTACCGGCTGCTCCGGTCCAGGTATTGTTTCCCCTCTGCAGCCACACCTTCCCCTCCTTCCCCTCCCCCTGACCCGGCACTGCGTCCTGGGCAGGGGTTGTAGACAGTCATTGCTACTAGGACCCCTCCCACCAGCATAACATAGGGCAAGGGACAGGACAGGAGTTTCCCAGCTCCCAGGCCACGCTGGCCAGTCTGCTGCCTGTCAGCTGCAAGGTGACACAGGTCCACCCCAAACCTTATTTGGAAATCAGGCCTTTGCAGATCTAACTAATAAGGTAAGAATTTCAGGAGCAGGCCATCCTTGACTTTGGGGGAGTGGCTCCCTGAGTGGCTAAGTTAAACAGTTCAGACCCACCCAGAGGTTCCTCAGAAGAAAGATCTGGCAATCTGCTTCTAAAAACTCGGCCACTGAAAACACTATGAAGCTCAGCTCAACACTGTCACACATGGGTCCCCATGAATCAGAGTCAATGTGACAACATCTAGTTCTAAATCCAACAGACAGATGTCTTTAAAAGAGAAAGGAGAGGCTCACGGAGCTGAGCCGACCTGCCTGGTGGGGAGAACTCAGAAGGATGGTAGGATATGCACTGGTCTACTAACAACAGCCTAGCCGGTGGTCCAAACCCACCAACGGCTCCTCAAAAACCCTACACAACATCGCTACGAGTTGGCACCGACTCCATGGAACTTAACAACAAGTTGAGTATGATGTTGCTCACTACTCCTAGCTCCTTGATGCAGGGCTGTGGGTGCAGGGTGGAGACTCTGGGTCCTCCTCTCCTTCCTTCCTCCTCCCGGCTGCCTGATTCTTCCAATAACTATTGACATTCTGCCTCTCCCTGCCTGCCCACATCCTAACTCCGCTGCTGTGACCTGGAGTAGCCAGTTGGAGGCAGACCAGCCCAGACAAGTCTCCTGGAGTGAAGACTTAGTCTGCAATATAGTGTCAGCAGAAGATGTTCTCTGGAGACTGGAAGCAAGGCTCCTTTCTTGTCTCTGCCAGCTTCTGATGGTCTCAGGCACTCCTTGGCTTGTGGCTGCATCACTGCAATCTCTGCCTCCATCTTCACATGGCCTCTTCCTTATGTTCTGTGTCCACATCTCCCTCTCCTTTCCCTTAGAGACACCTGGGTCCCTGAGTGACCCTCGGCCCCTCCAGGTCTTCCCACCAAGAAGTCTTGGGGTCAAGGCCCTTGGCGGCCCACTCAAGCAGACAGAAGTAGACCTCCCAAGGCTACAGCTTATAGCTTCCACTGGTAAAACAGGGACCTGCAGAGCCCCTATCTGCTGTCAGAAATGCTGTGAAGCACCTTGGTGCAGAATTTTCCAGAAAGCCTGTTGTCTAGAAGCTCCCGAGCAGACCTCAGTCCCTCTCCAAGGGAGGCGAGCGCCTAAAACACACTTGTTGGCAATCACCGTAAAATACATTCCTGTGATCCCCCCCACTGTATACAGTTTTCACTCCGAATTAAAATTGAAGCCAACTTTAAATTTAATAATAGAGTTATAAACTCTTGAAAGTATATGGAGGGCTGGCTGACCCCAGAGAGAAAGAGGGAGACTCTATAAATAGAGGTCCTTGTGTGAGCAAATTTGGGATTCAGTCCAAGGCGTGTTGAATCACCTTTTGTAAGAACTACCATTGGGTAGCGGTTTGTCCCGGGCAGTGCTGGTGGCATGAGACACCGTGACCCTCGCGACCCTGTGAGCCCCCATAAGCGAGACTCAGCAATTCTGCTGAGGGTCCCCATCCAAGGAATAAGCACCCACAGGAAGCCCAGTATCTACCTCAATATCTGCACTGAATCAAAAGGCAAGCGATGGGGGGCAGGGGACACTGAGGACAGACAGGAGCCAGCTGGTCCTAGAAGGAAGACAGCCCCCACCAGCCTGGACTTCACCTCAGACGCCTGACCAAAGCCAGCTGGACAGACCACCCCTCAGTTCCCGCCCCCCCCCCCCAGGCCTTCCCAGGAATCCCATGGAAAAATGAGTGAAGGGAGACTTTGCAGGGGCCTCCCTAGGAGCAGAAAATCGACCCCACCCCCGCTGAGATGCCAAACACCCCCGCCCCGTCTCTGCAATGCTGCAATGTTGTGTCTGCAGGACTGGGGTGTCTGCTGGCAGACAGCATGCTTTGGGCTCCCCAAGAGGGGCCAGGAGAGCCAAAGCATGGTGACGCAGGAACCCAAGGATGAGATCGTAAACCCCACCCCATCCCAATCCACCCGCATCTCCCCCTTCCATCTGTGCGCATCATTTACTCACTGACCCCAGTGCCCCTGGGTCTGTAGACTCCGCCTAGGGGGCCTAGGACTCTCTGCCTGGCACTCAGCCTTCTCAAACAGCTTGGCCTTTTAGGTGCAGCCCCTCTTCCCTTCCTCACCTTCATCTACAAGGGAAGGGGAAGGGAGAGGAAGGCCCTCCCACTTCTCGCTGAGTTTTCAGTTTCCCAAAGGAAGGAAATGTCAACAGAGACTGTAGGAATAAAACCCTAGACTGCTCCCACACTCAGACACTACCTCCTCCGTTGCCACTCTGACTTCGTACCCACACCCTTGGCCTCCCCTCCTAGACACTGAGCCACTCAAGTACAAGCTCGGGGTTTGTTTCTGTTGTTCCTCCTCACAGGGGAGTCCTCTTCCCTCAGAACCCCAGCCCTTCTCTCCATCCCTTCCCCCAGGCACTCTGGAGAGGGCTTGATGAGTGAGTGGGTCATTTTCCCTATACAAGTGTCTAACATCCTATTTTAATAAAACAACTGGAGGTGTAATGGGCCTTTGCCTTTGTCACAAGATGTAGATTTGCATTTACATGTTAGATGTTCAGTGAACATCTCTGACCTTTACATCTATTTTTGTTCATCTTTATATATTCCCCACCCCCCCAGCACAGAGCTGTTATCACCTCTCTGTACAGAACTCACAGAGACTAAGGAAGGGAGGAGGTCCCCATGATAGCAGAGCTGGGATGACCCAGGCCCCACCAGTGCAGCAAGTCCTCGTGACTGGAACAAGCCAATCAATTGGGTAGCCTCTACTTCTATTCTTTTAGTTTCTTTTGCCTGAATGTCCTCTGCCCCAGCGGTTTACAGCTGCCTCCAGCAGGACTTCCTAGGGTAGTGTAGTACAGAGAAAGTTGACTTCATATGCACAACCCAGAGAAGGCAAGATCTTAGTGCCCACCTGCTTCTTCACTACCCTGGCCCTCCATTCCATTGTCTGTGACAGGGGTAAGGAGTGTGACCATCCTGCTGGACAGGGTCATGATGGGATCAGATAAGGGCTGACAGGAAAGGCAATTGGAACAGTGCCCTGCAGGCAGCCAGCACGCAGAGGGAAGCTATGAACATCATTGTCATCGTCATCACTATCATCAATGTATCATCACCATGACCATCACTATTGTCATCATCTTCATCATCATCACCCTCACCACCACTATTATTATCATAATCATCACCACCATCTTCATCATCATCCTCACCACCATCTTCATCATCATCCTCACCACCACC
>NW_006408691.1:2768285-2784564 GCF_000296735.1 Chrysochloris asiatica | reverse complement strand
CACCATCTTCATCATCATCCTCACCACCACCACTGTTATTATCATAATCATCACCATCATCACCATCATCATTATCATCATCATCCTCACCACCAACACCAACATCTTCATCATCATCATTACCATAACCACTATTATTATCATAATCATCACCATCATCATCACATCACCACTACCACCACCACCATCATCATCATCATCATCATCCTCACCACCAACACCACCATCTTCATCATCATCACTACCATAACCACTATTATTATCATAATCATCATCATCATCACCACCACCACCATCTTCATTATCATCATCATCATCACCATCACCATCTTCATTATCATCAGCATTGTCACCACCATCTGCATATCATCATCATCATCATTTCCACCATTTTATCATCATCATCATCATCACTATCATTACCATCATTGTCATCAGCACCATTATCAGCACCACCACTATCACCGTTGTCAGTAGTTTGTTTTGTCCCCAACAACTGTCTTGTAGGTCTTCACAGGTGTACATTTCTCCCCACCAAATCCAGGGCTAACAGCTCATTTCATGGTCATTCCCTCCACAGTTTCCTTACTCTGTGCCCAGTCCTGTGCTGGAGATTGGGGGGACTTGGGGAGTGAGGGATCTGAAGATGCCTGTGCACCTCTGTCTCCAGATGTGGGCAATCTAGTAGAAGTAACTAGAAGTGATGTCTGCTCTACCACAGGATGATCACCCACCCTGACTCAGAGAGACACTCAGGTCTCTAGGACATCAGGAAGGCTTCCTGGAAAAGGTGGAATTAAAAGAGTGGATAGGCCTGCATTGCAGGGATAATCGTTCTAAGAGAAAAGAATCTTGAGGCTGAGGGTCCTTCAGGAAAGCAGTTTCCGGAAAAGAGAGACACTCCAACCTACAGCAGTTCTTTAGCCAGACATCGACAGACAGACAGACCAGAGCTCAGGCTGGACCGGGAGTAGAACCAGGCAGTGGCAGGCACTGAGTCCCTGGAGCAGCTTCTTAAAACAGAGTCATCACCTGGAACCACCATCTTCATCATCATCATCACCACCACCAACATCTTCATCATCATCACCACCACTATCTTCATTAACATCACCACCATCATCACCACCACCATCTTCATTATCATCATCATCACCACCACCATCTTTATTATCATCATCATCATCATCACTCTGACTCCTCAGGGTGTTTGGAGAGTCCCCAGGCTCTAGATACTCTCAACAGAAGCTTCCTCCATGAGATGTCTGGTCGCATCTCTGACATTTCTTTGTTAGAGTGTGGGAGTCCCCAGGAGAAAGGACTGTAAGAGCTGGCAGTAATCTTTGGAAGGTTCTCAGTTCATACTTGATGTTGAGTTTGATGTACTTCTTACAAAAGGTGACTTCCTACTTATGCTCTGGCTACAAAACCAGGACAGGCTTGTGGCTCCTAGGAAAATGGGCAGAACTGACTTCCAAGCTTGAGGACCACAGAGACCTGCCCACGTTTCCCTCTCAGTACTGGCTACTGTGCCCCTACTGTGGCCAAGCAGGGACCAGTGGAGCAACAGTCCCCTCCCCATAGAGCTTGCTTCCTGGAGTCAGGAGGCTTCATCCCAAGGAGAGAAGTTGGAGATATGAAGTCTCCTGAGCCCTTCCTCCCTTGCACCTCATGGCCCCAATCTGCAGCAGCCTTACTGTCGCTGCCCCAGTCTTTGGGTGCCTTCTCCCCCACCCCACAGCCAGAATGTCATTCTGGTCCTATGGAGTCACCCTTTCGCCACCACAACTCTTGGGCTGAGTTCATCACCCTGCAGTTAGGTCCTCTGTGGATTGGTCCCTTCAGCCTCCTGTCCACTGCCCGTAACTCCCATCCCAACAGACACCCCAGCTCACCACTGGCTTTGCTTGTGCTCCATCCCAGAACACCCTCCCTGCAGGAGACCCTCAGTCCTGGATCCAACACCCCCCTGCACTATCCCCATGACCCAATGGAAGGGCTCCGGAAAGGTCCACCCAGATAAGGGACAGCAGTTTAACTCCAAGGTAGCCCATAGAGGTCAGCAATGGCTCCAGGTACCACACAGCGACAGAAGGAGAAGGAAGAGGGAGGCACAGACTAACGGCAATGGAAGCCCTGCTGATCGGCACAGTATGGAAGCTCTGGGGTGGGCACCATCACCCCCTGCCCATTGCACAGGGCCAACCTCCTCCCATGGCCAGCTGACCCTTGTACAGGCCTGGTGGGCTTGTCCCTTGAGCCAGCTCAGGTCTCGGCCTCCACGGATGCGCTGGCCAGTGCACATAGCAAGGTCTGTCACAATATTTTTAGCATTTGTTCTGTTTAAAAACCCTGAGGTATTAGAGTGCACTAATCTTTAAAAAGGTTAATTTATTCATAGAGATTTTGACAGAGATGTATGGCAGTACGCAGCGGGGCCCTCTTCCTGGGGGCAGCACTCACTCGGGGAAGAGCAGGAGCCACAGACGGACCGACTGGTGGGAGGTCACCCAGAACTCTCCTGGTCTGGCCTGGCTCCACCTCCCCTGCCTCTCACAGCCCTCTCTGCCTAAAGCCAAAGGGGAAGCTGGGTCAAGATCCCTGGATTGTAAATGGCTGACTCAAACTGAGACCCAGGCCTCTGGTCCCCAGATCAGTGCCACTGATCTACTCCAAGATGTTTCTGGGGCTGCAGATGGGAGGATGTGAAAACCCTTTCTCCAAAGCCACTCCTGCTGGCCCAGGATCTCAGGGATGGGGGTGGTGGGGGTGGTGGGGGTGGTGGCAGAGCCTGCACTGAGCCTTGGGGCAGCACTGTCCTCTCCACCAAGCATTCACACTGCCCTGCACCGGATTCAGGGGGAGATAGGTACTCTACTCCCTGCCCCGCCTCAGGGACCCCATGGGTAGCTGGGCTCTGTAACTCAAGGGCAGTTGACCCTGATAGAGCCCCCATCACATCAGCCTGGAACTTCTGAGCAGAGGGGTGAGGAAGCTCTGGGGTTTATGTTTGTAATACTTGGCGGAAAAGAGACATCTCCAGGGCCCTGTGGACAATCTGAGGTTGTTGTTGTTAAGTACCATGGCATCGGTCCCCACTCATAGTGATCATGTTTGGGGTTTCCAAGGAACAGCTGGTGGGTTTGAATGGGCGGCCTAGCAGTTAGCAGTCTAGTGTTTATCCAACAGCACCATACCAGGACTCCACGTTCTGAGGAGCAGGTTATAAATCGACAGTGGTCCCCATCTGTACTGTCCCTCAAATGTACAGCTCCACGCTGTGCTGGGTCCCCTTCCTATCTGCCTTGTTTTCCTGAGTGAAGGGTTTCCCGTCTCTGTCTCCCTGGGTTCCTGACATCCTCCTCCACTATGCCAAAATCTACTCCCACCAACCCCTAGGGCCTTTGTTCCAGCATAGACCTTGGCCCCGACCCTGCAGACCCCTCCCTTTGGCCCCCGTCCTCATCATTCCAGCTTCAGCACAACCTCCCCTTCTTCTGGGAAGGCCTCCTGGATTACCCTCATACCATCCTAGCAGTAGCATCTCACCACCCTTTCCTTCATCAACCCCTGAAAGATGCTGGCCACCCATCACCAACGTGCTTGTGGTCTGCCTGGTTGTGAGTCTCCTCCAGCCCCAGATAAGCACCAGGGCACTGAGCAACTGTTCTCAGCAGTGTGGCACATGGGGACCAGCGATGCACAGGGGCTGTTCCCAGAGGCGTCGGCTACATTGCAAGCCTGGGCAGGTCTCCTCATCGCCACACAATACACTGCAGTCCTGACACTGCTATCTATAGATGGGACTCTTAGGAAAGCAGAGGGTTTTGTTGCGTTAAATGAGATCAGACCAGGTGGGTCCTAAAACTAATCACTTCTGAGTTATAAAAAGTGCAGATTAGACAAAGACACACATGGGGTAGACAGACGCCCCATGAGGATTGTCTACGAACCAAGGAAGGCCGAGGATCGCCAGCAGACACCAGAAGCTAGGAGAGAGAACCTCAGAAGGAGTCCATGTGACTGAGACCCTGATGGACACCTTGCCTCCTGAACTGTGAGACAATGGATTTCTTTCTTTAAAACCACCCACTTCTCTTGCAGCCACACTCGATGATGAAGTCCCAGGCACTGGCCATTGTTCCCAGGTGACCATGCACACTCTTCCTGTTTCTTTTCTGTTAGGAGTAGCCAGCAGGGTTACTCTGTGCTCAGCTTGTTGTTAAGTGAGTGGCTTCTGGATCAGAGGCCCCAAACTTCCTCTCAGCCCCGAAGAAGTGCGTTCTCTCCCTGCACCATCTGCAGTTGTCCGGGCTCCCTCCCCAGGAATAGCATGTGTCTGGTCAGTCACTGCCCTGACGCCCAGAGCAGTTGGGCCTGGACAGGACCCGGCTCAGATGCTGATGTGGCATGTGACTCCAGACAAAGGTCTTTCTATCCTACAAAATAGGTGGCAGCTCTATAGAAGCCAGCACACAAACGGGGTGCTCATTGGTACCCCTCATGGGACGCTCAGCAGTTGGCAGCATTCTGGGTCCACACGTGTTAGATGCTTCTGCCACCAGGCCTGGTGTGGCTGAGCCTGAGGTGATAGTGTAACGCACCTCATGACTCACCAGGTGACCACAGCCAGGCCTCGGCCCCCAGGGTACCCGTATCAGCCCAAGTGCAGGGTGCAGAGTGCTGTCCCTGACATCCTCGAGGCCTCATCTGGGGGTTGCTGGCCACCCTCAGAGGCCAGGGAGCAGCTGTGATATGGGAGACAGATGCGTGCTCCCGGGCTCTCCGTAAACAAGACAGGCAGGGGGCGGGGATTGGGTTACACCGGTGAAATATCGTAAAATAAATACAAGGACGGTTGGTATACCTCAGGTAAATTAGCCTGATTCGAGCTGTCAGCTTTAGGAAAAGTCTAAATAAACAGAGCCTGAGTCCCTTCCCGGCCAAGGAGGGGTGAGGACGCCAAGTGGGGCAGAGGGCGATGAGCACAGGGACCCCATGGATGAGGCACCTTGTCTGCAGCTCGCATGCACCCTCTAGGAGGCTGTGTGGGCCTGGACACAGAGCTGATGCCCCTTCATAGCTGAGGAACCGTGGTCCCCTGACCAGCTGGACATTTGGACTCTCTGCGTAGCTTTGGGGCGTAGTAGGGTCCCCCACACCTGTTTGCTTGGAGGCTGGGGCCTCAGGAGGGTCAGTGTCCTCCAGAGCCTGGTTTCCTCAGTGTGAAATGCTGATGAACTGAGGGGATCTGGAAAGCCCCGGGTTCCTGGTACTTCTGCATCCAGGTCACCCTGGCCTGGGTTACCATCATGACGGTCACACGGTGCCAGAGGAAACCGAGCACCCGATCAGGGAAGGGCTGGCCTGAGGTGACTGAAGTCCCTCACCTCATCATCCAGCTTTCTGCCAGCATTCAGATGGTCAAATGCTCTCTCCGGAAGCCTTGTCCAGAGTCCACACCTAGCCACACCTCAGGAGGCCTGGGGCCTTGTGTCTCTCAATCTCTCCCTCCCTGTCTATCTCTGTTGTTGTTCTTAAGTGCCGCTGAATCAGTTCCGAATCATAACCACCCTGTATAGGATTTCTGAGGAGCAGATGGTAGGTTTGAACTGCTGACTTTGTGGTTCAAAGGCCAGTGCTGATCTTACAGTGCCACATGTATAAATGACCAGTCTCTCTTCCCCCACATGCCCCTCTCATGTTCAGGACATAGAACCAAGAGCCCCCACCCCACTGAGCTTCGGAAGCTAGGATGCTCCTGGGGACAGCCTGGCTCTAGCACATGGGGCCCAGGCATGGCTCATGGTGGCCCGGGGACTGTGGAATCCCTGTGCACAGAGCACCTCCCATGGCTGGCCAAAGTAGAGCCCGTGTCCCTGATTTGCCCTATCACTCCAAGTTTACCTTAGCCTGACCAGAGCCCCGACAACTTCCGCACAACCAGGGACCCCCAGACTTCCCCACACTGACATGTATGCAGCTTCCTAGAGCAGAGCTGGGATGCCCACAGTCTGCTTAGAACACCAGCACTCAGGTTACCCCCCAGAACTTGCATCTCAATGCAAAGACGGGGTTTGGGCTCTGTCTAACATGCCTGGGAGTCCAGGCAAGTGACTTTATCCCACGTCAGAGGCCAGCTGGGCCCCATTAAGTCTCAGGGGCTTCCGGTGAGACCCAAGTGTCCTCATGGATATGCTCCCAGGGTCACATCAGAGCTGTTCCCAAGATGGGCACCCCCTCAGAAGAGGAAGGTGTGATGAAGAGGGGCCCGCAGCTCTTCTATCGAACCCCTACTTCAAGTTCACCCTCTTGAACTCCAGTGCGCCCAAATTTCTCTTGTTTGGGGGGCAAGAAGTGAGCTCCTTGGGTAAGCCACAAGCATTTTCTGGAAAGTGGCTGCTTACGTTTATCAGGGTGAGTGCCATAGCCCTCCCCATTCCATTGCTGTTGCTTCTGAAAGCAGAGCCTCTGACCAGGGTCCCAGATGCCCCAGGGGACACTAGCTACTGCCATATGGAAGGGGTTTCATGGAGAAACGCCTCATCACTCAGAGCTGGGCTCAGCAGTGCCACTGGGGTGGATGCCAAACCAAGGGCACCCAGCCAGTCCTGCGCCACTAGGCAGATGCCCTGTGTCTCAGTCCGGAGGGTCTGGCTTTAAAGAACAGGCATTTATTTCTCACAGTTCTGGAGGCTGAAGTACAGATGAGGGCCTCAGCCATGCCATGCTGTTTGTGGGCCTCTCTCCTGGTCGTGCTGTCTGCTGGTGGCACTCTTTTAGATGAAGCTGCATCCTTGTTAGGTGGCATCTGGCTCCCCCTGTGTGTGTGTCTGTCTGTGCAACACCTCTTGAAGGCATAATACTTAGGACCCTCCCTACTCCACATTAGCATAACAAAGAAGCCAGGTCACATTCACAGGGACAGGGTTAGGACTTTCAATAACTTGGGGGAAACCATCGAATCCCTAACACCAAGGAAGGTATTTTTGAAGTTCCAGGCCGGTCACTTTGGACAGCTCTCACAGGACGCGCTGACACTGATGGCTCTGAAACGCAAAAAGTGTCCACTGCTGGTAGCCCCTCACATGTCCCCTCTGGGGGGACGGGCAGGAGGAGGGGCAGAAGCCTGTGGGGAGGAAGTTTGCAGGAGGAAGCGGTTGATCTTTGGAATGGAAGTTTGTTGATATCCATTTCCCTCGCTACGAGACGAGACGTCCGTCTGTCTAATTCGGGAGAAGTAGGCTGGGATCAGCATCTGACTTCCAGAGTTGCCCTCCCCACCCCCCCACCTTGTGTGAGTTCAAAGTCAAGGCCGGGGGCCAGGGGAGAAGCAAGAATAGATTTACACACAAGATTCCGGGGGCTTTGCCCACCTGCATGCAACCCAATTAAGCTTTAGAGGAGTTGGTGCCCCAGTGCTGACCAGGACCCCACTGAGTAAAGCCACCCCAGGGTGGCCCGGCCACCTGCTGTGAGGCAAGGGTCCCAATATTATTACACAAATCAGTGTTGCAAACCCATTGGGGTCACCACAGGCCTCTAACTGTGACCGGAGGGGTTCCTGACCTGAGGACCCCATCAAAACCCAGGACGCTGGTCCTTGCCAATGCAAACCCCAATGCATGAGATGGGAGTGCCTGGGGCCACCTCAGCTCAGCCTGTCTCCAGCCCAGCTTTTTGTGGGGCACTGACCAGCAAGCTCCCTCCCATCCCAACAGCCTTGGAAGATCCAGCCCAGATTCACTTGAGGTCTCCCCCTCCCTACCCTCCAACGCTTGGGTGAGGGCAGCTGGGGGCTCCTCAGCTCAAGTTGATAGCCATATGGGTTTTCAGACTTCATCTTGGACCATGGGAGGGCTGGTGGGAGCAGAGCTGACTCCTGGGTTCAGCCATCAGCTCATCCAAATGGTGAACCTCATGCCTACCTTACAAACAGCACAAAGAAAAGCCTGTCTGCCCCATCCGACATGAAGCTCACCATTGCCAACAGGTGGGAGTGTGTTACTGTGCCGATCCATCTCCCCAAGAGTCTCCCTCACCCTCATCCCTGCTGGACCTTCACTTGACCAAGCCTAACACCCCCTTCAGTAACTGACCCTTCCTGGTGGAGTGTCTAAAGTAAGCAGACTTTGTGCTGTGACCCAAAGCGTTGTCAGTGGCCAGTTTTCTAATGTAGATCCCCAAGTTTTTCTTTCTAGTCTTCATCTGGAAGCTCTACTGAAGCTTGTCCACCATGGGTGACCCTGCTGGTATTTGAAATACTGGTGTCATAGTTTCCAACGTCACAGCAACATACAAACCTCCATAGTATGACAAATGGACAAACCACATCTAACTGGCCTTAAGCATTCATCCGACCAGTTACTCCCCTCACTTACTCCCACTGGATCCAGAAGTGCCTTCCATACAAGTCACACACAGCCCTTAGCAAAGTCTGGGCAGAACCAGAGGCTTGGGTCAACCTCAATGTCTGAGCCAGGGCTCTGTGTTGACCTGAGATTGGAGCCCCCCACCCAGAGCCTACCAGGCCCAGCACACCCCTGTGATAAAATCCCAGCTCTTTCTCATTGGGAGGTACCAGGGAACCCACATTTCTTCCTGACCCCTTCTGTGACACACACACTGAATTCTCACCCTCCCTCCCTCACCCACAGAAAGAAGAGTTTAAAAGAAGCCTCAATTGCTGGCTCCCAGCATGAGCTGGCTTCCCACAAGCAGTCCATGGGCCCCAACCACCTTCCAGAAACATCTCCATGGCACCCTTGGTCTTCTATCTCCTGGGTAGTATCTCATGGGACCCCAGGACAGGGCAGGGGCTCTTGGCTCAGGAAGCCCAGCAGGTGTGGGGGGCGGCAGCCCCGACAGGTAGTAACCATCTTCGCTGCCGCCACCAGGCAATTAGTTCACATAAACAGTGCTCAGAGACCAGCTTGCCAGATGGGGGTAACTGGGTATTTATTGCGGGTTATTGCTAACAAATTGATCATTACCTGTGTTTACTTTTAAAAGCCTGCAGATCAAAGCGTGTTATGCTGGTGTGGCAGCCCCCGATGAGCAGAGCTTTAAAGGGCATGGTCAATTGTGCCTGAAACTTTACACTAAATTTAACAAACAGAATATGCGTCTGTCCAAGTCGGTCCAGTGGAGGTGCCTCCTCTATGCATCATTGGGCCTGTGCTGGATGCTGGGGTTCAGGGGGTCAGAGCTGCCTGGCCCCTAAAACTATGCACAAGTCCCCCACCCCATGCTGCAAGCCTTGACACCTCTGGTCACCTCTTAGTCACACCTCCCTTGATCCCTAAGTGGAGGTGAGTTCCCTGTCTGAGAACGGGTTGTGTCAGGAATGCGTCCCGTTTGGTGTGGGTGGGTTTCACTTGGGGATTTCCTCCCTCCATCCAGCCCCAGCTCCAGCAAGACAGTCTACGATGGGAGAGGGAGGCATGCGTGGAAGACAGCCAGGTAGGTGTGAGGACAGCAGTACCAACCTGGTCTGTGGGTTGAGCTAGGCATGCTGTGGGGATTGGGACAAGGCCTATGGAACTGGCCAGTGGCCCCTGCTAGCAAGATCTCCAAGCACCAGGCCCCAGAAATCATGCCAAGTCCTATTCCCTGTAGTATTCTCAGTGGTGTTTTAGTGGTGTTGAAGGTCCTGGATGTCACTAGCCTAAGAAGGGGCTCCTAGAGCCCCCAACAGGCACCAGGCTACTCCCTAGAAGCAAGTTAGCTGGGCCTGGACCCACACCTTCAAGAAGAGGCTTTATGAATGCCCAGAGGCACTGCTGATGAATTCAATACCAGTGCATTCATTTGAAGCATGCAGACCTCATCTTTCCAGAAGCTTCCACACTCTTTTCAAGAGAAACCTGGTCCAGCCCCTGAAGGGTGGTCTCCCCTGGCTTGTTCTGGCCACAGTGGGTTGTTCCTCCCTGGGCCTCCAGGCCTCCTGCCTGCCCCTCCACGGCCAGGAGCCCCTAGAGGCAACCTCAGGACTGGCGCCACGCATGGGTGCCAAATCCTGTAAACTAGCCCATTTCTTGGACCCTGCCAAGAGTGATGGGAGACAGCCAAAGAGTTAGAACTGCCACTGTACATGGGCAACTGGGGCCACAGGGAGGAAACATCTAAAGTTAGGAAGGGGTCTCATTTTCCAAGGGTGCCAATGACATCCAAGTGCCTAGGCCTGTTGTCAGCAACTGGTACCCAGCGCACAGGGCATAGTGCTCTCTCTGTGGGCATGGCTCTTCCAGCTTCTGTGGCTCCAGGGGTGTGGCCTGGTGTTCCTCGGTTTGTAGATGGATCCTCTCACATGCTGTCTCCCCTGCGCATGACTCTGATCTCTTATGCAATGCCACTCAGGATCACATTCACGGTACAGGGATTAGGACTTGGACATATCCTTTTGGGGGGGGACACAACTCAATCTGTTAACAAGGAGTCACTCTCTACTCTCCCTGCAACTTTTCTGTTAATCTAAAAGTATTCCCAAAGAAGAAGTGTATTTTTTTTTTTAATCGCTTCAGCAAGATGCCTTATTGTAGCTGATGCTCAGAAACTAGATGTTAGTTGCTCACTGGTTCACTCCCGTGAGTCTCCAAATCCTCCTATGTGCCAGCACCCAGTTACCCCAGGAACCGGTTTTAGGACCAAGAAGACCGAGATGTTCCATGGAGGATTATGTTGAGCTCCAGGCCAGGTATCGGGCAGGTGGAGGCCAGTTCCAGGAGTTCAGGCTGCTGTCGAACCTGGAAGGTGACCAAACTAGTCCGACACATGTCACCAGGACTCCTCCTGAGACAAAGGTGGCTTTTTACTGTGAATGGATCCTTGAGACCAAGAGGTCCTCACCCAAACCATGGGTGGGAGGATGGGAGGGGCTGAAGTGCTCTCGGCCCTGTGCTGGAAAGATGCCCCACCAAGGAGGCAAGTGCCCAGTGCCATGGGAGAATGGACATCAACCCCATTTCAAGAAAACCCCTGATGACTGCTTAGCATGTCCGCAACCTCACCAACACGCTCCGCCTGAGAATCCCCAACAAGCAAATGGGCCCTTGATTAATGCTAATAGTTTTTCTCACCAGCTGTGAAAATGCGTTTTCCATAAATTGGCTGTCATTACAATAGGAAGGATTTATAAAACACATGCGTTCGGGGGCCCAGTGGGGGGCTGCCCAGGAAGCCTGAGGATGCAGCTGCCCTTGCCCTTAGAATGTAGATCCAGGCGCCCAGCGACCCCACCACACTTGGGCACCTGACCACTTCTGGGCATCTGACCTCTGACTCCCAGGCCAGCAGAAGGCTCCAGTCTCTCAGCTCCATTCTCAGGAGGTAACACAAGACAGCAACCGGTGAAGGCACTGAGCTACCACGTCCCTGAGCCTGGTGCCTTTTCAGAGCCCATTTCACAGGTGCAGGAAGTGAGGCCCAAACACCTGGCTCTGCAACATGTGTGCTGGCCAGGAGTGACACAACATCCTAGAAGTGTCTGGCTTCAAAGCCACCTGCCCTTGCATCTTGTTGTTGTTGTTGTTAGGTGCCATCAAGTCAGTTCCCACTCATAGCAACTCTATACACAACAGATCGAAAGACCGCCCCGTCCTGCGCCAACCTCACCCCTGCACCTTGTAGTCGCTCATTGTTTCCCTTGTGGTTGCGACTTATCTTTCCATCTTGTCACTGAAGGAGAAAGGAGGCAGGCTATGAGATGGGGTGCTGTCTGGCATAGGGTGAGGTCTTAATAGAAAGGAGGGAGGGAAGAAAGGAAGAAGAGGGAGGAAGTTAAAAATGAAGGAGGGAGACAAGATGATGGAGAGAAGGGAAGGAAGGCTCTGGTAACACCCAATAAAGTCCCAATGAAACCCTCTGGGGACCCAAGGCTGTGTGAAACCAAAGTGAGGTCACAGTCACCCAACTCTGGAGTTTGGCTCACATGGGAGCACCAGCCAGCCTGTGTGGTCACCAACACTGCCCCCTGCTGTCCTGAACCCCAGAGCACAGAACAGGCATGCCTCCCCTCCCAGAGCCACAGGCCAGTAAGTGAGGGGGGGCGGGCAAGGGCTAGAGGAAAAGCAGCCGCGAATCCACGGATGTGGCCCTTCCGACGTCCCGGGGCTCGGCCTCAATTAGCGGGCCCTCCCGCCCGCCCCTTGGAAACTTTCTCCCTCTTGTTTTAATCTTTCACCAAGTCCTGACTTTCGCCTCCAGCCCGTCTAATTGAAACTAATCTTCGCGGCGAGGCCCGTCTCTGGGCCTAATCCTGCTCGAGGAGGCGCACATGGTCCCAATTACGGCCACACCGGCCCTTTCATTCCCAGCCCCGCGCTGCCAGGCTGGCTTTGAAAGGCTGCATTATTAACTCCATGCCTGCGAGTTCCTGCCGTCAGGGCGCGAGATGCTATCGCCGGGCCGCTGGATAAGGTTACCACGAGAGCCTTTTCTGGATCACGTTGTGCACAAAGACAACAGAGGGCACAGTAATGCCAAGTGGGCAGAGCTGTGAGTGTTGGCGAGGCCACCGAGGGGCCCAGGAGGACCAGGCTCAGGCCCGGCTGCCCAGCTTGCTGTGAGCAGGGTGAGTTTCCAGAAGTTTCTAAGAGGAGCAGTGACGGAGAAGGGCACAGGGCAGACCCCTAGAGAACAACTTCAAGCTGCAGAGGCCTCGAGGCCCAGCTCACCCTCCCAGTGGGGGCTGCCAATCTGGAAACAGGCCCCCTGCACTGGGCTCAATCTTGCAAAACGCCTAACGGAAATCCCACATTTCCAGGCTCAGAGGACGCCGAGTTTCCGTGCTCGGGGCTGGAATCCCGTCACCCCTGCGTGGGCATACAACTTATCGCGGTTGATCAGACCCTGGTTGGCAGCTGGGGATGTCTCTGATTTTTTGAGAAACTGAAATAATCATTACAATAATGAAGGCAGTTTATTCATTTCAAAAACATTTAGAAAGTCCCCAAACTTGAAGACTACGGGAGAGAAACAGTGGTGATCAGGTGGGGAAAGGGAAGGCAAAAAGAAAGCATCCCCCCACCCCGATTGGTCACTGACCCAGATCAGGTCACTGGCCCCAAAGCAAAGTCTCAACCCTGACCCATCCCTGTGAAGGACCTCAGGTAAGGAGGGTCCACCGCCTCTGACCTTGAATTAGAACCTAAGCTAGGGCTTATTTACAGTTTATGGTTTAAAGCTCCTGTTATTAGTTGCTATCACGTTGGTTCCAACACATAGTGACTCATTTACAAGAGAATTTGGCCCTTCCGCATCCTCATTGTTACCACAATGGTCAGCAGAACCCAACTGCCCCTAGCCTGGAATTGGACACATGCTGTAACTCCCCACAGAACGAGCTCTCCTGCTCCCGTTGTCCATAAAATTTTCTCCAGGCTTCCAGACTCAGCCTCACTCCTGCCTACACCAGGCAGAACCCTGACAGTTCGGCAGAAACTAACTCAGGCTGTGTCTTCAGCACCCAATTTCTTGTGGTGACCTAGGTACAGCATATGCTTGCAGACACATCATCTCAACTTGGTCACCCTTCTTAATCTGGGTGATAGGGGTGGATGGGGACCAGAGGCTAAATGAAGAAGACCAGGGCTCTGCAGAGATGTTGGTCAAAAGCCAAAGAGAAAATATAATGAACATAAAATAAATTTAAACTTTCAGGATGGCTAAAATCTAAAGCACTGACAACACCAAGTGCTGACAAGAACGTGGCTCCACTAGAACAACTAACATAAGCAGTAGAACCCTTTTGGACAACAGTTTGGCCATTTCTTTTCAAGTTAATATATGTTGTTGTTGTTGTTAAGTACTGTGGAGTCAGTTCCGACTCATAGACCCTGCACAGGGTTTCCGAGGCTGCAAATCTTTACAGGAGCAGAAAGCCCTCATCTTCCTCTGGCAGAACTGCTGGTAGTTTGGAACTGCCGACCTAGATGTTAGCAGCCCGATTCATAACCACTATGCTACCAGAGCTCCTTAAGTTAATATATACTTAGCATTTATTCTGACATTCCATTTACCCAGGAGAAAAGAAAACATGCATCCATCCAAAGACTTCCATGTGAATGTTCAAAGGAACTTTATTCAACCCAAATGTCTATCAAGAGGGGGAAGGAGAAAAATCAAAAAGGAATGAATGATTGATACATGCAACAACACAGATGAATTGAAAAATAAGTGTGGGGATTAAGAGAAACCAGACCGAAAAGGAAAGAGAAAATTACCACAGACTTAAGAAAGAAAATTCAAGAAAGAATGAAGTGCCCAGCTAGGGTAACTAAGTGGGGTAAATATACAGGAATGATGACTATATAAAATATTAATTATGATGTATTATTGGGTTTCTTATATATACAGAATTCACCTGTATCGCAGCAATGAAACATAAAGCAAGAGGAAGTAAATGGGGTTAAAATCTTCTTGGGCACGAGCATTGTTTTGGAAATGATTTTGTTAGGTGTCATTGAAACAATTGTTCCTTACAGAAACCCCTATGGCAGAGTAAAACCTCCTCATAGAGCTTACCTGACTGTAACCTTTATGGAAACATATTTCCAGGTCTTTCTCCCATGAAGCTCCTGAGTGAGTTAGAAACACCAGGTTTTTGATTAGTAGTCAAGTGCTTGACCATTTGCACCACCAGGGTTCCTTCTTGAAGTGATACTGTTGCTAAATGCTATTGAGCTGTTCCAACTCATACCGACCCTGTATAGGATTTCTGAAGTGCGGTTAGCAGAGCAGTCTGAACTTCTGACCTTGTGGTTAGCAATCAGTTCTTATCCTTCAGCACCACACCCACGATACAGGTACCCAATTATGGTAAATCGTAGAAATTCAAGGATGTGTGTTTCAATATTTAGATCAAAGACTAAAAGAAGAAGAAAATGTAACATGTTAAGTAAGTTCACAAAAAAGGAAAGATATTTTTAAATGGAAGAGCAACAAAAAAAGGGGATTAAAAAACAACAACAGGGGAGTCAAATATCTAAAAAAAACAAATAATCAGATGCTAGATTGAAAGCTAAAAACATCAGTAATTACATTAAACGTAAAAGTACTAAATGTTCCAGCTAAAAGATAAAGACTGTCAGAATGCATATGGAAAAAAACGCTCTATGCTACTTATAATGTATTTTAATTATACAGACATGGATAAATCAAAACGAAAAGTATGGAATGATCTGAGCCCTGTGAGCTTTAACTGGAAACAGCTGGTGATGCTATACCAGTGCTATTATACTCGTTTCAGACAAGGTGACCTTGAAGGCAACAAGCTTTGCTAGAGATAAAGGTTCACAAAGGTTAAAATGATCTACCCAATAGGGACATATAATAATATCAAATTAATACGTACCTAATAATGTGCGCCAAGGAACTCTGGTAGTGTAGTGGTTATGAATCAGGCTTCTAACCTCAAGGTTGACAGTTCGAAACTACCAGTGGTTCCGTGGGAGAAAGATGAGGCTTTCTGCTCCCGTAAAGATTTACAGCCTCGGAAACCCTGTACAGGGTCACTATGAGTCGGAACCCACTCCACGGTACTTAACAACAACAAATAATGTGCACTTGACCCAAGCCCTGGTTTACAAGCATAACCTCATATGCATGTTGGACAATAAATAAAGAAGACCACAGAAGAACTGATATATTTGAATTATAATGTTGGAGGAGAATATTGAAAGTGCCATAGACTGCCAAAATAACCAACCAATCTGTGTTGGAAGAAATACAGCCAGAATGCTCCTTGGAAGCCAGGATGGCCAGACTTCATCTCTCAAACTTTTGCCATATTATCAGGAATGTCCTGTCCCTGGAGGAAGATATCATGTTTGGTTAAGTGGAGGGTTGAGAAAAAAAGAGGAAATCACCCAATGAGATGGACTGGCACAGTGGCATCAGCAATGGGCTCAAAGGTGACAATGATTGTGAGGTTGGTGCAGGGCTGGGCAGTGTTTTATTCTGTTGTGCAGTATTGCTGTCAGTTGGTACTAACTCAATGGAACCTGATAACAATAACAATAATGTAATGTCAAAACACATAAATCAACAACTGACAGATAGCAAAGGAGAAATGGGCAAAACTACAATCATAGTGTGAAATATAAGGAGCTCTGGTAGCGTAGTGGTTACGAATCGGTCTGTGAACCGCAAGGTCAGCAGTTCGAAACTACCAGCGGTGCTGCAGGAGAAAGATGAGGCTTTCTGTTCCTGTAAAGATTTATAGCCTCGGAAACCCTGTGCAGGGTCACTATGGGTCAGAACCGACTCCACTGCACTTAGC
>NW_006408691.1:2759993-2768080 GCF_000296735.1 Chrysochloris asiatica | reverse complement strand
TATTTATATATATGTCGGAACCGACTCCACGGCACTTAACAAATATATATATATGTTGTTGTTAAGTGCCGTGGATTCGGTTCCGACCCATAGTGACCCTGTATAGGATTTCCAAGGAGCAGCTGGTGAGCTTGACCCACCAATATGGCAGTTCAAATGGCTTTGCAGTCTGGCGCATTAACACACCAGGACTAACTAACTAACTGACTGACTAACTATATATATATATATAATATATATGTTGTTGTTGTTAAGTGCCGTCTAGTCGGTTTCGACACATAGCGACCCTGTACAGGGTTTCTGAGGGTGTAAATCTTTATGGGAGTAGAAAGCCTCATCTTTCTCCTGTGGAACATCTGGTAGTTTTGAACTGCTGACCTTGCGGTTTACAGCCCCATTCATAATCACTACGCTACCAGAGCTCCATATATATATGACCACGACCAGAAGAGTTGTGGAATGACATCAAAAGCATCATACAGCAAGGAAGAAAAATGTCATTAAGAAGACAAGAAAGAATAAAAAGACAAAAATCGATGTCAGAGTCTGAAATTTACTCTCCAGTGAAGAGATGCTAAAGCAAATGGAAGAAATGAGGTAAAACAGCTAAACAAAGCATTTCAAAGGGCAACTCGAGAAGACTAAGTCAAATATTATAATGGAATGTGTAAAGATCCCGGAGTTTTCAGAAACCCAAAAGGGAAGAACATGCTCAGCATTTCTCAAGCTAAGGGAACTGAAGAAACATTTCAAGCCTCAAATTGCAATATTGAAGAATTCTATGGGCAAAATACTGAATGATGCAGAAAGCATCAAAGGTCACTATACCAAAAAGAAATGGTTGATGTTGAACCATTTCAAGAGGTAACATATGATCAAGAGCCAATGATACTGAAGGAAGAATTTCAAGGTGCACTGAAGGCATTGGCAAAGAACAAGGCTCCAGGAATTGATAGAATACAAATTGAAATCTTTCAACAAACTGATGTGGCACTGGGAGCAATCACACTTTCTATGCCAAGAAATTTGGAAGACAGCTACCTGACCAACTGATTGGAAGAAATGTACATATTAGTGTCCTTTCCAAAAAGAGGTGACCCAGCAGAACGCAGAAGTCATTGGACAATATTATTAATATCTCATGCAAGTAAAATTTTGGTCTAAACAATTCAAAAATGGCTGCAACAGTGCATTGACAGGGAACTGCTAGAGATTCAAGCCTGATTCAGAAAAGGACATGGAATGAGGGATATCATTGCTGACATCGGATGGATCTTGGCTGAAAGCAGAGAATGCCATAAAGATGTTTACCTGTGCTTCATCGACTAAACAAAGGCTTT
Organism: Chrysochloris asiatica; assembly: GCF_000296735.1. NCBI lineage: Eukaryota > Metazoa > Chordata > Mammalia > Afrosoricida > Chrysochloridae > Chrysochloris > Chrysochloris asiatica. The sequence continues at coordinate 2,766,740 of NW_006408691.1, read as the reverse complement.
CGATTGTGTGGATCATAACAAGCTATGGACAACACTGCGCAGAATGAGTATTCCAGAACACTTAATTGTGCTCATGAGACATAGACCAAGAGGCAGTTTTTCGAACAGATCAAGGGAACACCAAATGGTTTAAAATTAGGTGTGCACCAGGTTGTATTCTTTTACCAAACTTGTTCAATCTGTATGCTGATCAAATCATTCGAGAAGCTGGATTATATGAAGAAGAATGTGGCATCAGGATTGGAGAAAGACTCACTAAAAACATACAATAGGCAGATGATACAACTTTGCTTGCTGAAAGCCAAGAGGACTTAAAATACTTACTGATGAAGATCAAAGACCACAGTCTTCAGTATGGTTTACACCTCAATGTAAGGAAAACAAACTCCTCACCATGAGACTGATAAATAACATCCATATAAATGGAGAAAAGATTGAAGTTGTCAATGACTTGGATCAACCATCACCACTCATGAAAGCAGCAGTCAAGAAATCAAACGACGTATTGCATTAGGCTAATCTATTGCACAAGACCTCTTTAAAATGTTGAAGAACAAAGAAGTCAGTTTGAGGACTAAGGTGTGTCTGACCCAAGATTTATGTATTTTCAGTAACCTCATATGCATGCGAAAGTTGGACAATGAATAAAGATGAATTGATGCATTTGAGTTATGGCATTGGAGGAGAATATTAAAAGTGCCATGTATCGCCAAAAGAACAAATAAACCTGTGTTAGAAGTACAGCCAGAATGTTCCTTAGAAGCCAGGATGGCCAGACTTCATCTCTCATATTTGGCCATATTATCAGGAGGGACCAGTCTCTGGAGAAGGACATCATGCTTGGTAAAGTGGAGGCTCAAAGAAAAAGACGAAGACCCCAATGAGATGGATTGGCACAGTGGCAGCAGCAGTGGGCTCAAGCCTGGCAACAGTTGTGGCATTGGCACGGGACCAGGCACTGTTTTGTGTTTTGTTCTCTTGTGCGTAGGGTCACTATGAGTTGATACTGATTTGACATAACCTAATAACAAAAACCATGATTGATATATATATATAGCAAAAGTTGATAGAAAAAAATATATAGAAATTCAGTATAAATATTCTTATAGATGATTTGAAAATGAGATTTTAAATGTTCCCTGGTTTATGGATAATACAACACTGTTCCCAACAACTTCAGAGTAGACATTTTTTTTCATGTGCACATGAAATATTAATTGACCTTATTCTAGAACATAAAACAGGCCTCAACCAACTTCAAAAGCAGGACCACACTAGGATAAGTCAAGTGAAGGATTCAGGGCACAAAATATAAAAAGACATTCATTCTCAGCTTGTGTAAGTACAGTGGAGGCTCCTATTACAATAGAATTAAGCTAGAAACCAATTAAATAAATAAGAACGCAGAAAAAAAATGTATGACAAAATAATTCTCACAAAATAAGGAATGCTTTAAACTGTTATAGAACATCTGAAGAAAAACAGCTTCAGGCCATATGAAACTATCAACTTAAAAATTAGCCTTCTATATTTGTTTAAACATTTAATTAACTCACTCCTAATATGGTGGAGTCCTGGTGTGGCGCTGTGGAGTAGTATCCTGGACTGCAAGGTCAGTTTGAATCTCGAGGTCAATGGTTCCAACTCACCAGCCACTCCTCAGAAACCATATACAGTGTTACTATGAGTCAGAACCAATTTGATGGCACTTAACACCAACACCAATGTGATAGCTGGAACTACAGGTACCTTGGCAAGGCCAGACCAAATGATTTTACAGGTCTCATAGGGCCTGAGGGCCAGACATTCCCCACCCCTGGACTAGAGAAAAAATAATAAAATGGTGCTATGTTGAAAGGCCTTGCCCCAAGATCAGGAATGGGATAAAGGCATCTTCGTCTATTAAGCCTCTACATTTATTAAGCCTTAGCCTGGAGATCTTGGCCAGTGTAATATGGCAAGAAACTGAAATACATAAATAAAAGGCCTGTGATCAAAGGAAGAAAGAAAACTATTATTATTTGCAATAACGTGGTTTTGTATGTTAAATAAAAAAACTAAACTAATCTATTGTTGTTGTTGTTGTTAAGTGCCGTCGAGTCAGTTCCGACCCATAGCGACCCTGTACAGGGTTTCCAAGGTTGTAAATCTTTACGGGAGTAGAAAGCCTCATCTTTCTCCCGTGGAGCAGCTGGTAGTTTCGAACCACTGACCTTAAGGTTCGCAGCCCGATTCATAACCACTATGCTACCAGAGCTCCTTAAACTAATCTATAGATAAGCCATTATAATGATGAAATGAATGCAGTATGGTCACTGGATCCAAGGGTAATATAAAAATCATTGGCATTTATATGCCCTGATATTTAGGTCACCCCACAGAAACAAGATAGATGCCTCGCCCCGCCCCCAAATATATGGCTCCCATGTTGATGCTAAAGATACCACACACACAATTCTAATGAAGTTTATATAATGGGGTTTTTGAGGAAAGCAGGGCTGCCTCCCATCCTGGTCTGATAATGGCTTAAAAGCAAGGAAGAGAGATAGTTCAGCTTGGATGTTGGTATAGGGGTGGGTCTAGGATGAAGTTTTCATGGCCCGGGATTGCGTAGTTTGAACTTTCCATCAATACCAAAGGATGGAGCCTCAGATGTGGGGCAGATGGAGACTGAGGAACGATGACTCTTGAACTATGTCAGCACTCACACATCAAAAATGGAGTCAAACTTTTCATTAACTAGTTAGAACGTAAAACAACCAGAAAGGCTGAGGATTCTGGACTCAGGGAGGGAGAGGGGCTGTGTGCTGATGGCTGGGAGGGGCAGGCTCACAGGGTGTACCCTTTGGTTGTTTGAATGGTTATATATTCCTGAGTACTTTGGTGTACCTCCAAAAAAAGAAAAAGAAACACAGAGGGAATGGAAGTAAATGCTGTTGATTCTAATCATTGCAATGAAATGAAATATGATTGGATGAATGTAAAGCTGATGTTCTCCCATGTAAACTATCACCCAATTCACAATAAAAACTTAAAAAAAAAAAAAAAAAAGAAAGAAAGAAAGTAAAATGATATCATCTATAATTACATAGAAAAGCAATGCATAAGAATAAATGAAAAAATGTATAAGACCCCTCACAGAAAACTAACAAAACATTACCTTTTAAAGTAACGAAGAACTTAAATCAATGGGGAATCCCTGGTACAAACAATTAATGCGCTAGGCAACTAACCAAAACGTTGAGGGTCTGAGTATATCCAGAGGTGCCTTGAAAAAAAAATCAGCCATTGAAAACCCGAAATGTACAGTTTATACTCTAACAAACATGAGGTCTCCATGGGTTGGAGTTAATTGGATGGCAATTGGTTACTGGCTAAGGGCAGCGTACGTCAGAGTCAACATTGAAGATTTAGGTGAGGCATTAATGATGGTACAGTGATAGAAGGGTTACCTTCCATGAGCGGGACCAAAATTGGATTCTCAGATAATACAGCGCATGAGCAGCCATGCTTGTCTGCCAGCAGAGGCTTACATGCTACTATGATGCCAAATGGGGAGTCCTGGCATGGCGCTGTGGTTAATGCACTGGACTGCAAAATCAGTTTGAACCACAGGATCAGAGGTTCAAGCTCACCAGCTGCTCCTCGGAAACCCTATACAGGGTCGCTATGGGTTGGAACTGACTTGATGGCACTTAACAACAACAACAAATAGATTTCAGCAGAACTTCCAGACTAAGATGGACCAGGAAGGAAGGTCTGGGAATCTACTTCCAAAATCCAGCCAATGAAAACCCTGTGATCTGATCCACATCAGATAGGACCCAATATAGGACATGTTGTTCCTTTGTGCATGGGGTCATCATGAAAAGGTGACAACAGCTTACAATAGCAACAAATCAATGAAATAGTATACCATATTTATGTGTTGAAGATAAGATATTGTAAAGATGTCAATTACCTCCAAATTAATGCATAGACTAAATCCAATGTTAATTTTTCAATGTTAGCAAGTAGAAGGTGACAGGTCAGTTTGGAAATTTATATCAAACTGAAAAGGCTCATGAGTAGCCAGGACAATCTAGCAAAAGAACAAGTATGATAACTGGCACTACCAGACATCATGATTTATTATGAAAGTACAATATGTGGCATTGTAGGATAAACACTGGACTGTAAACCACAAGGTCAGCAGTTCAAACCCCGCAGCTGCTCCTCAGAAACCCTGTGAAGGGACGCTAAGAATTGGAATCAACTCCACAGCACATAACAACGGGATCAACACAATCGTTAAGATGTTGTGCTGCTGATGCAAGGACAGACAAACAGACCAATGAAATAGACCCACTCACAGGACAAAGTGGGGAGAAATAGTGCTGGGTCACAGATCCCCATGAAAGCAAAGATGTTACTTTGATGACTAGTTGTGCTTGAACCAAGCCATGGTCTTTTTAATCACCTCAGATGCATGTGAAAGCTGGACACATGAAACAGGAAGATCCAAAAAGCATTGATCCATTTGAATAATAATGTTAGTAAAGAATATTGACTATACAATGGACTTCCAGAAGAGCGAACAAATCTATCTTGGAGGAGATAAAACCAGAATGCTCTTTGGAAGGATGGTGAGTCATCTTCTTCCTTACTTTGGACATGCTGTCAAGAGAGACCAGTCCCTGGAGAAGGATCTCATGCTTGGTAAAGTAGAAGGAGGAAAAAGAGGAAGAGCCTCAATGAGATGGACTGACACAGTGGCTGGAACAATGGGCTCAAACACAACAATTGCGCGGATGGGGCAGGACCAGAAAACATTTTTTTCTGTTGTACATACGATCTCTGTGATTCAGAGCTGACTCAATGGCACCTAACAACAATAGGGGAATATCAGTAAGAAAAACAAATAAATCTTGACCCTCTATATGCAACACTGGAGTCCTGGTATGGCACTGTAGGATAAGCACTGGACCACTAAGTCTATTTGAACCACAAGGTCAGTGGTTCAAAATTACCATCTTCTCCTTGGAAACTCTATTCAGGCTTGCTATGAGTAAGAACCCACTCGACAGCACTTAACAACAACAACAACATAGCCAGCATTCATAAATATCAATTTCTATAGATTCTGAGGCCTGGTGTGGTGCTGTAGGAAAAGTACTAGACTGCTAACTATAAGATTAGCAGTTCAAATCCATCAACTTCTCTCAGCAACCCTCTACAGGGTCACTATCTGTCAGAACCAACTTGATGGCACTTAACAACATAGAGACTAAATGGGAGCTAGAAAGATTCTAGAAAATATCATAGAAGAAAATCTCCATGATTTGGAGATAGGCAAAGATTTCTAAAATAGAATATGCAAATTCTAATCATACCACTATATTAAGAACATAAAAAGACAAACCACAGACTGAAGACTGAGGGCAAATATTAGCAACAAATATTCTTATTAAGGAGTCCTGGTGTGGCACTGCAGGATAATGCTCCATACCAGAAGATCAGTTTGAACCACAAGGTCAGCGGTTCAAAACTACCAGCCGCTCCTCAGGAACCCTATACAGGATAGCTATGGGTTGGAACCAACTCGACAGCACTTAACAACAACATATCTAATAAAGGACTCATAAGCAGAATATATATTAAACTTCTAAAAATCAAGAATTTAAAAAAAGACAACTCAACGCCCCCCCTCACACCAAGAAAATTGACCAAAGACTTGAACATACATTTCACAAAAGTTGTTGTTATGATGCAATGGCATCCCCAGAAGAGATTTGTGGAAGCTCTAATCCACCAACCCAGGAATGTGACCAGTGAGGGAATATTGTTTTTTTCTTGTTATGTTAATGAGATTACACCAGAGTTGGGTAAAGTAGAGTCCCAGTCTTATAAAAAGGTAGAGACAGGGGAGGAAAACTTCATGTAAGGCTCCACCTACAAACAGCCAAACAATGCCTGGGGCTACTGACAAGAAGGGGCCCTCTCCCCTAGAGCGGGTGCCCTTTTATCCTCCAAAATGGTGAGACATTAAAGGCATGTTCTTTGAAGCCACTACTTGTGGTGGTGTTTTTGTTAAGATAGTCATCGTATAGGCATTTGAAAATGTACTTAATATAATCAGGCAAATACAAATTTAAACTATTATGAGATACCTCTACATACCTTCCAGGATGGCTAAAATTAAAGACTGAGAATTCCAAATGTTAGTGAGGATACAGAGCAACTGGAACTCTCAGATAGTACTAGTGAGAATCCGTTGTTGTTGGTAAGTGCCATCGAGTTGATTCTGACCCATAGCGACCCTGTGTAGGGGTTCCAAGGAGCAGCTGGTGAGCTTGAACCACCAACCTTGCAGTTCAAACGAATTTACAGTCTGACGCATTAGCCCACAGCGCCACAAGGACTCCAGTGAAAAGATAGATTGGTACAATTATGGAAAAAGTGCCAGTATTTACTAAAGCTGAATGCTTGAATATGATAGATAAGTAGATAGAGAGACAGACAGATGATAGACAGATAGATAGGTAGATGATGATGGATGGACAGGTAGTAGAAAGATAGATGATAGATGAATGATGGATGGATGGATGGATAGATAGATATACAGATAGGTAGATGATGGATGGATAAATGATAAAAAGACAGATGATGGATGAATGGTGGGTGGATAGAGAGAGAAAAAGAGATAGATAGATAGATAGATAGATAGATAGATAGATAGATAGATAGATAGATAGATAGATAGATAGA
>NW_006408691.1:2743868-2759893 GCF_000296735.1 Chrysochloris asiatica | reverse complement strand
TAGATAGATAGATAGATAGATAGATAGATAGATAGATAGATAGATAGATAGATAGATAGATATCACTACTAAGTCATCTTAGACTCATGGTGACCTTATATAAAACATAGCAAAATGTTACTAGGTCCTGAGTCAGCCTCACAATTGCTGGCATGTTCAGATCCATCATTGTTGTGCCAATTCATGTTACCCAGAGCCTCCCTCACCTCCAGTGGCCCTCTATTTCACCACCTAGAACATCCTCCTCTAGTTTTTGATCCCTCCTGATGATGTCCCCAAAGCAAGCATATTGGATAATGTAATGTTGGGAGTTTTCATTGACTGATCTTTAGAAGAAGAACACCTGGCTGTTCTTCCTAGTTCACTTTAGTCTGGAAGCTCTGCTGGAACCTGTTCAGCATCATGTGACGCTCCACTGATAAGCATGTGTGGCTGCGCACAAGGTCCATCAAAACCAGGTCTCCTGTATGAACACCAAGGATTCTACCATGGACAACTACTCCCATCCTAAGTATATGCCCAGTGGAAATGTGCACCCACATGGGCCACCACATAGCAAGAGTAGCCCAAAGTAGGCACAGCCCAAGTGTCCATTGACAATGAAAGGGTAAATCAATTATGATCTAGTCACATGGTGGTATGCTATATAGCCTCCCCCCCCCCCAAAAAAAAAAAAAAAGTAAATCACTGTGCCATTTATTATGGTGTAATTTCACAAACATAATGCTAAGTGACAGAGCATCTGGTAAGACTCCAATTATAGAAGGTCCAGAAAGGGGCAGAGCCTGTCACTGAGGTTGAGAGCAGTATGAGTGTGTCACCCAGGAGCAGACCTGGGAGCTGTTCTGTTCCCTCATCTGGTGGTGGTTATACCAGTGCCTGCAGCTATGATGATGGTGAGGATAGTCCCTGACTTAGGACAGGGTTCCATTCAAACATCTCCATCCTCAGTTGGTTCTGACGTAAGTAGAATATTTCACTTTTTGTTTTACTTTCATTATTATCAGTATCTTCATAAATCCAACCTTTATCTTTGGGGCTGGCATGAGGATGATAACAGCAGCAAATTCATTACACACTGCCACATTCTGTAGTACATATGACTAACAACAAGATGTACAAAAAAAAAACAAAATGGACAGGGCTCGATGTGGTTGTTCTTGACTCAAATGCATCCTAAGTGAGGACTTGCCTGTATTCATTAGTTTCAAAGTCCACTCAACAAAGATGGAGAGAAAGAAAGCTGTTAAATTCTTTGTTTCTTAGTGTAGCTTCAACAGAAATATCACAAGTGAGTGTTTATGTGTCAGGGACCAGCCTCAACACATGTGTTTGGTTCACGAGGTAGGGATATCTGGCGGCGATAGGGATAGCAAAAGAGGAGACACAAAGATGCAAAGAGAGAGACAAAGAGACACCCCGAAACCAGAGTGGATGCATTACTGGCGTCCGGCAGATCCGGCATGGTGAACATATTAGCCATGAGGGCAATAAGATCCTGCATAGCAAACATCTTAGCTATGCGGGCAGTATGTTCCCTTTGCTAGCTGGTCATCCACGCATGCCTAGTCAGCCATATAAAACGCCCTCCAAGCTGTAATGCACACCTGGGTCGGTCCGCGCCCCCGTTTTATTTAGGAGAGGAGCTTTACACCAAGCTGGAAGGGACTAAGACAAGGTACAGCTACATACATAATTTTCCAGACATTCACGCAACTTTACATCGTAATTTGCAGGTTCGAATCCCAGGCCCGCAACTTGGTTTCTCAGGCTCAATTAACGTATCTATAGCATCTGAGCTCAGTTGGGAGAAGGTGAGAAGGAAGGTCAAAAGGCTTGGGAGGAGTCCCGCTGTGTTGGCTTCCTGAGCCAGGTTTTCAGGGGCCTAGTTGAGTGGCCTGCACCTGGGAGAGATTTAGGGAGGAAGTCCTTTTGTCCTTTGAACAAAGAACCAGGAAGTAGCAAAACTATTTTTAGTTAGTCCTTTGGAGAAAAACTTTACCTTTGAAACCTTTTATAGTCTCGGCTTCTAGGAAAGGTTCTTATATTTATCTGTGGATATCAAGGCTTTATGTATGAAATTAATAATAAACATAACTGAACAATAAGATGAAAGACAGTTTGCTATGTCTGCTAAGTGGCTAGAGTTTGTTCCTCAGGGCCAGCGGCCTGTACGGTCTGCCACACTTGGGCCCACAGGGCCTCGAACTCCTGACCGGGTCTACACAGTCTGCAACATTTACGCAAACAGAAATGTATTTTCTCATCGTTATGGAATCTAGAAGTCTAAATTCCGGGCATTGGCTCTGGGGGAAGGTCTCTGTCTTTGCGGCTTCTGTCCCTCAGCTCCTGGGAGATTTTCACGGAGAGTGGTCTCTACCTTCCCCCATCGTGCATTCTTGGGTTTCGATGTCTAATCTTCTCTTTTTATATCTCAGAAGTCATTGGTTTAAGACACATCCTACCATGATATGGCCTCGTTCACATAACAAAGGAAGTCCTGGCCCCAAATGAGATTACATCCACAGGTATAGGGGTTAGGATTCCAACACATACTTTTGGTGGACACCATGCAATCCATAACACAGGAGTATTTTATCCCTGTAGTGATAGTGTTGTTCATTGCCACTGAGTGGCAACTTGTTATCAGAGAATAAAGCTTTGTTGCCTGGTGTTTACCATCTTCATAATCATTAGCGTAGTCCCTTGTTTCGTGTTTCAGTTGTTATATCAATTCATCTCACTTCCTTGCTTTCTCTAACCCTCCTTTTCAAACACTATTATTTATTTTATTTCCTAGCAATTGATTGTTCCTGATGAAGTGTCCAAAGGAAGAGAGCTTCTGAGGAGTGTTCTTGTATTTCTTCTCAGATAGATTTGTTCATTCTTCTGGCAGTCTACAGTCTATTCAATATTCCTCACCAGCACCCCACTTTGAACTTGTCAATGTTTCTTTGGTCTTCCTATTTCCTGGTCCAGCTTTCACATACAGATGAGGCCATTGAAAAGACTAGGGCTTAGGTAGTGTGCACCTTGATGATTGTTGTTGGTTGTTGCTGTGTGCACTTGAGTTGATCCCAATTCATGTTACTATTGTTGCTAAGAGCCATTGAGTCGGTTCTGACTCATGTTATTGTTGTTAGGTGCCACCGAGTCGGTGCCAACTCATAGCAAACCTATGCACAACAGAATGAAACACTGCCCAATCCTGGGCCAACCTCACAATTGTTGCCACATTTGAGCCCACTGATGCTGCCACTTTGCCAATCCATCTCCCTGGGGGTCTTCCTCTTTTTCTCTGACCCTCCACCTTACCAAACAGGCCCTGTATAGGGTTTCTGAGGAGCAGTTGATGAGTTTGAACTGCCAGGTCACTGTCCAGTGCTGATCCACAGCAGCCCACCAGAAGTCCTATATAACAGAAGAGAACTGCCCCTAGTATCTCCTAGGCTGTAATCTTCTTGGTGTGGCACCGTAGGATCAGCACTGAACTGCTAACCAAAAGGTCAATGGTTCAAACTCGCCCACTACTCCTCAGAAACCCTATACAGGGTCTCTGTGAATCAATCAACTTGACAACATTTAACATCATCAACAACAACAGCATCTTTATGGGAGCAGATCCCCAGGTCTCTTCCCCCTGAGAATCAGCTAGCTGGTAGGCAGCTGAGCGTCTAACCATTGCCCCCTGCCCCAGGGTTACTTTCTTAGATGGCAGCGCAGGCTGGTCCCTCAAGTCAGACACTTATAATCATGGCAACCAGACTTATCAACATGATCCCTGTCTTCATAAATGCTTTGCTCCATCCCTCATTTCACATACGTTATAGAAGTCTCCATGCCTGTGAGCAGCTTGCCAACAAGGTAATGCTCTAGGGTCCCGACGTGAGCTTATTTTGCTTTTCCAAACATGTCCTCCACTCCGTATTAAGATCAGAAGGCAGATGACTTCACTTTGCTCTGAGAAGACATCATATGCTCTCCTGGGTCCTCCATCACTAGTGTGGGGAGTCCTCCCTGGTGCTCACAAGCCAGACTGGTTGTCCCAAAACAATGCCGATGAAATACTTCTCTACTCCTGCTAGCACAAGTTTCCAGTGAAAACACAAGGGGCTTCAAGTTCATGGAAAAGTGGAATGTAAAAATCATGGAATTGTTCCATGAACTCTTTGAAGCCCCCGTTATAAAAAAAAAAAAGGGACCACCAAGAAGTCCTTGTGCAGCCAGAGTGCTCCTTGGAGGCCAGGATGGCTAAACTTCGTCTCTCCTACTTTGGACATATTGTCCGGAGGAAACAATCGCTGGAGAAGGATGTCATGCTGGGTAGGGTGGAAGGTCAGAGAAAGAGAGGAAGACCCCCAACGAGATGGATCAGCCAGGTGGCATCATTGATGGACTCAGGTGTGGCAGCTGTGGTGAGGTTGGCTCAGGATCGAACATTGTTTCGTTCTGCTGTGCATAGGGTCGCTATGAGTCGGTCCTGACTCGATGGCACCTGACAACAACAACAACACAAGAAGTCCTTGGTCACACATAATGGCCAGACACCTGGTCATTCATACCTGTCCTTCATAGAATCCCAACCTTGGACAGGGCCATGCGCCAGGCACAAGCAGCGGCTCTCCCGTTGATAACCACTCTTGTGAGCCAGTCACATTGTGGTTTGTCCCAAGCCCTTCTCAAGAGTGGTGGTGGTGTGCCATGGAGTCGGTTCCAACTCATAGCAACTCTCAATAGGGTTTCTGAGGCTGTAAATCTTTACGGGAGCAGAAAGCTTCATCTTTCTCTCAAACAATGGCTGATACTTTCTAAGTGATGACCTTGAGGTTAGCAGCCCAACTCACAACCACTACTCTACCAGAGCTCCTTTCTCAAGGGTTGTTGTTGTTGTTGAGTGCCATCGAGTCGGGTCCGACCCATAGCGACCCTGTACAGGGTTTCCGAGGGTGTAAATCTTTACAGGAGTAGAAAGCCTCATCTTTCTCCCGCGGAGCGGCTGGTAGTTTCGAACCGCTGACCTTAAGGTTCGCAGCCCGATTCGTAACCACTACGCTACCAGAGCTCCTTAGCATACCATATTTATTTTATGCAACTTGGAATGTAGCATTGATCTCTTCTGGACCTTTGTTGTGACTGTTAAGAGGCGTCGAATCGATTCCAACTCATAGTGACCCCGTATAGGGTTTTTGAACTGACCCTGTGGTCACGTGCTTATCCTACAGTGCCACACCAGGACTCCTCAACCTCTAGCAAGAACATTCTTCAACTTAAACCTGAAAAATAAATTGCAGTTGTTTCGGAAAAAAAAAAAAAAAAGAATAAAATTCAAAGCTCAATTGGTTTTACCCAGAGGCCCCTATGATTTTAAAAAACAAAAGAAAAGGCCTTGAAGTCCCCTGGACCCTAGCTGTGGTTGACAATGTTCCATAACAGATAATGCCCTGGGGGTCCAGAAGTCATCTTGGGCCTGCAGGCCACCCGCCCCCATGCAGTCCTTAGAAGAAAATTATTAGTATTTGCATAATGGGGTTTCTGTAGAAGTCATAATTAATCTTAAATCTCATATTAGGGAATGTATGTGGACCAAATTGGTTCACCGCTTTTTTCATCATCAGCCCTCAGGCCACTGGGAGACGGCTGGAGACCAGTGTGCTTCTTGGTCCATCAGAAAACTAGAGGCTGAAGCCAGGAGAAATGAAGCTGGAGGGCTCAGTATAGGGGGTGCAGGCTGGCCGCCCAGGGGAGAAGAGTTTCCAGGCTGGAGCTGTGTGTTGGAAGGGCCCAAGTGGCTGAAGTGGGCTAGTGTTTTCTGCTTGATCCAGGCCGGTAGGCAGAACAACGGAGCTAATTGTGGTGTGCCAACTCTCGTATGAACAATAGTCCAAACTACCTCTCAGTCAGTGTTTAAAATCTGAAGATGAGATTTAAAGATAGGGAGATCAAACCTTTCTCAATGGGGCCTCCTTGTTGTTATTCCAGATGACCTCAAAGGCTTCTTGGGGGCTCTAGGGCTCCAAATGACCCGTCAGGGATCATTTGAGTTTTCTGCTTCTCCCAGACCAGCTCCTGCCTTACTTCTTACCCACCAAAAAGCCAAGCATCCCAGGACATGATCTTGAAACCTGGACAGTAAACCCACAATCTTGGAATCCAAATTGTTCCATGTCTCCAGGGTCTCAGGCTGCAACCACAAAATCCAGCTCTATCCAGAAGGAAGACGAGCTTCTGGAACCTTCTGGAAAGTTGGAGGGGTGGCATGCAGGGCAAGCTGCAGGGGCGGGGTGTGGTGTGGGGAGAGGACAGCACACACAAAGCCCCCATTCTCCTCACTGCCTCACGTGTACATTTTCCGCACAGGTTTTCCTCGTCTCTGTGCGCTCCAGCAAAGCCTCTTTGTCCGTGGGCTTCCTGGCAGCATTTCCTGCCTCTTTCCAGACTCCATTTCTATAAACACTTTGCGGCCAGGAACCCCGGAGGCTCTGGCTGTGCTGCCGAGCCCCTCCCCAGGTCCTCCACCGCAAGCCAAGGAGCCAAGGAGCATCTAAGTACAGGGGAGCCCCACGGTCCAGTTGTCTTCTCTCCCATACTTTGCACCCACACATTTCCCAGCACCTGCTGTGCCATTCTGTGAGTCTGACCCAGGGTCTGCTCCCAGGAGGGCTAAGGCGAGGACAACGGTGACCTTCGGTTGTGGATTGAGTTATAGCCTAAAAAAAAAAAAAAAAAATGTGTTGAGATCCTAACCCCTGTAGCTGTAAATGGAGCCTGTGGGTAGTACAAATAGTGAAGTAGGCAACTACTAACTGAAAGGTTGGTGGTTCAAGTACACACACAAGAGCCTGGAAAGAAAGGCTTGGTGTTCTACTACTGAAAGGTCACAGCCTTGAAAACTGTGTGGAGCAGTTTAACTCTGCAATACATAGATAGGGGCACCATGCTTTGGAATTGTTGCAAACAGCAATTGCTTTTTCTTTGTGGTTTGTGCCTGTTGTCAACAGGGTTTATCTTTTGTTATGGCAATTAGGGCATACTATAGAGTAGGAGCTCTGGTAGCATAGTGGTTACGAATTGGGCTGCGAGCTGCAAGGTCAGCAGTTCGAAACTACCAGTGGTTCCGCGGGAGAAAGATGAGGCGGTCTGCTCCCGTTAATATTTACAGCCTCAGAAACCCTGTGTAGGGTCGCTATGAGTCGGAACCAACTCCACGGCACACAACAACAACAACAACAACAACATAGAGTAGTATGCTCTGGTAGCATAGAGGTTAAGAATCAGGATGTGAACCTTATGGTCAGCAATTTGAAACTACCAGCCTCTCTGTGGGAGAAAGATGAGGCTTTCTGCTCCCGTAAAGATTTACAGCCTTGGAACCCTGTACAGGGTCACTATGAGTCGGAATTGACTCCACGATACTTAACAACAAATGAGTAGGAAGAGCAGAAGAGATGCACACAGGAGGGAAAGGAAGATGGACAATGGAGACAGATGCATCTGCAAGGACAGGAAGGCCAAGGGGAGTTGACATCTACTGGAAGCTGAAATAGACAAGGAAAGACCTCCTCCTAGACTCCGCCCTGCCCTGCATATGAGAAAATCAGTTTCAATGTGGTATTTCTTGTTATGGAAGCACAAGGCAACTAAGACACTCACCTCCTGGCACCCTGGCACCCTCTTCTAGAATGATTAGAAGCCCTTCCCACATCCAAATGTTTGGAGGGTTGGCAAAGGTGACCCCCAGGCAGGTCTGCAGTATGGTAAGTGTTGGGAAAGTCTGAGGGTTTTTCTATTGAATGGGAGGGCAGGGGTGACCTGGAGGGAGAGATCCCCACAAGGAGGGGCAGGAAAAGATCCCTACCCATCCCCTACCTGCATTCCAGATAGCCTCAAACCTGCCACCCAGCTCAGCCCCCAAGTCAGCCCCACCAAGGGCACTCAGATACCAGCCACAGTCCAACCACAGGTCAGGACTAAGCACTAATGGGCCTTGGGTCAGAGGAGCCTTTCTGAGATCCCTTGGTTCCAGACTCCTGTCAAGACCTGTCCTCTGGCCATGGGATGGTCAGGACTCAGGTCCTGAGTGGGGTTGGCAACCACTTGCCAGCCAGTGGCTTTGGCCAGGCCTGACCTCCTTGCCCCCAGGGTAAGATCGGAGAAGAAGAAACCCATGACTATACTGTGCGTTTGTATGTTTCTGGGATGCTGGAAGCTGTGCCACCAGAATTTCAAATACCAGCAGGGTCAACCATAGTGGACAGGTTGCAGAGAAGCTTTCAGACTAAGACTAGGAAGAAAGGTCTGGCTATCTATTTCCAAAAATTGCTGTTGTTGTTAAGTGCCATTGAGTTGGTTCCGGCCCATAGCAACCCTGTAGAGTATATGGTAAGCTTGAAATGCCAACTTCGCAGTCTAGTGCATTAACCCATAGTGCCACACCAAGACTCCAAAAATTAGCCAATGGAAACTCCAGGGAGCACAAGGGAACTTTGTCTGACTAACTTGTTTAGACACGTCATCAGGAGGGATCAATGACTAGAGGAGGATCTCACAGCCTGCCTTCCCACTGAAGCATCTGTGCCCATCTCCTCCCAGGCCTGTAGGCCCACAGGGGTAGGAATAGGATTAGGTATCAGCAGTGTCCCTACCACCCAGACTGGGTCCCTCTGTCAGCTTTTAAATACAGAGGGCAAGAGAGTCTGGGGTGACATTGTTTCTAATTATAACCCTTCTGGCTCTGTTGCCCCTGTCCCATGGAACTCAATGTAGGTCCACCCTGTTACCTCCCATGTATGGGGCTCTCACATGCCTACCCACACCCAGATCCACCTCCCCAAGACAGCAGAGGGAGCGGGTGCCCATCTGAAGCTTCATCCAACAGGCTCTGTGACTTGCTGTCCCCAGCCCACAGAGGAGAAGGCAGACTCATCCTATCTTCCGCCTGATGATCAACACCAAATCCAGCTCTCTCCCTGGGAATTGTGCAAAACAGTGGAGAGAAAAACAGTCCTTCCCATGGCCTTGGGGTTTTGCCCCAAAGAATGGAAGTGGGCTCAGGGAACAACATATGGTGTCTCTAGTAAGGGTTAGACTCAATTTCTTGGCACCATCTTCCTGGTGATTGAGGACACAGATGCCAATAATTCCCTCCACCCCAACAATATCTAGAGTCTCATGCTGAGGGGAGGAGCCCTGGTCAACTGCCAACCAACAGGTCAAGCTGTTCAAATCCCACCAGCCTCTCCAAAAGAGAAAGATGAGGCAGTCTGTTCCTATAAAGATGTATTTCCTTGGAAACTCTATGGAGCAATTCTACTCTGTCCTATAGGATTGCTGTGAATCGGAATCAACTTACAGCAGTAGGTTTTGTGGCAGAAGAATGGACTCTGGCTGGGAACACTAGGCTGGAGTCCAGTGAGGCCAGAGTCAGGTGAGGCTAAATCTAGGTGAGGCTGGAGTCAAGCGAGACTGGATCCAGGTGAGGTTGGAGCCCAGTGAGGCTCTTCCACACAAGCTGAGATGTGAAACAGCTCAGTTTTAGGAAACTTCTCAATCCCAGAGCTAATGCTTGCGGAGCCTCTACATGCTCAGGCCCAGATCTCTGAATGAGCTGTCTCTTTTTACATCATGAAGTCACGCAAGGATTTGGCGAAGTCAGAACCTCTGTCACAGCTAGAGGGAAAGAAAAATGATGTTCCCTCCACAGAATACAACTCCTCAAAATGTTAAACAGATTCATCACATGTCCCAACAATTTGACTCCTTGGTGTCTACCCAAGAGTAATGAAAAAACATTTCCATATAGACACTTGTATCCAAATGCTCACTGCATCGCTATTCTACCAAAAGGTAGAATCAACCCAAATGCCCATTAATAGATGAATTAAAACCACAATGTGAATATCAATACAGTGGGACTATTACTCTAATATTTGTTGTTGATGATGGTAAGTGCTGGTCCAACACACAGCAACTGGTATAGGGTTTCCAAGGTGCAGTTGAAGGGTTCAAACTGCTGGATATTGTGGTTAACAGTCCAGTGCTTACCCTACAGCACCACATCAGGACTCCACTGCCCAACATTGTTGTTGTTAAGTGCCATCAAGTCAACATAGAGAACTGAAATTCTAGTACTTGCTCTGGCATGGATGAGCTTTGAAAACGTAATGCTGAGTGAAATAAGCCAGAGACCAATGGACAAATAATGTATGACTTCTTCAGATTACATGTCCAGAGTAGGCATTCATAGAAAACAAAATCCATTCATGTGCAGCCTGTGAGAGTGGATAACAGGTGCAGAGTTTCCTTTTGGGGTGGTGAAAGTATTCTGGAATTAGATTGTGTGTGGTGATTACACAGCCTTGTCAATGTACTAAAACCCAACAACTCACACACTTCAAATGGGTACATTTTATGATCATTCAATTATAGCTCAATAAAAATTAACAAAATATGTGGCTAATTGACCCCATGAACAACTGTCTTATTTGTCATATGAACAAAAGAACTGGGTGGTGCCAGGCTACCATTACTGAACATTTTAAACAAAGATTCCATAGAAGAATCCTGATCAAAGGAGGAGGAAATGCAGAATAGAATTTCAAATTCTAATGGAATCCAGACTTTCTAGAATCATGGAGACTGGATGAACCCTGAAACTGTTGTCCTGAGAGGGTCTTTAAGCTTTAAAGCAAAAATATCCCTTCAAGGACATAGTCACGGAGGGCTAGAGCTGAGAGTGAAGCATCCAGCTGATATGAAGTGAGGGGAGACGCACAAGAATGACCAGACTTGCAGATAGTACCCATTTGACCTAGCCTCAGAACGCAACTAGAGGAAGATAAAAATATATATATATATATTTTTTTATAAACAAACAAACGTAAAATGCTACAATTTGATGAACTTGACTTATACTTATGGATGTAGTAGATCAAAATACCAACTGAGAGGGAAGGAGTCTTCACATCAAGTATCAATCCTATCCCCCCATGTATACAGGGTAGATAAGGACGGGCAACTTAGACATTCGTTGGCTGCCTAAAATGAAGGGGCAACAAAGGCACGAAGTGACTGGCTTACGAGTTTTCAAAAGGGAGTTTAATTTAAGAGTGTGCGGGGGAAGGTAGAGTCCCCACTGAATAGTTTTATTCTTGTCTAGACAGGCCTGGTGAAACGAGTCTAGACAGGCCTGGTGAAAAGAGATGGGGATAAGATTCTTCCGATTCAATAGTGAATAATTGTTATCATGACTAATCGTGACTGTCACAACAGTAAACGTAGAAGTTTTGCAACAAAAAGAAGGGAATAGTTAATCTTACAGAAACAGAGGACCCTAGGACCATCAAGGGAGAAGAGCATGAGCAGAATGTGGGGCCCTATCCAGAGAAGCAATGACACCAGAGATGAGGACATGGAGAGAGAGAGCAGCTGAGGACTCTAGACTCACGGAAAGAGAGGGACTGGGTACTGGCAGCCAGGAGGCAGGCTTACAGAATGGGCTCTTTGGTCATTTAAACTATTATATATTCCTGAGTGTTTTTGTGTACATCCTCCCACCCCCCACCCCTCAAAAAAAGCCTTTGCATAGTCAATAAAGCACAGGTAAACATCTAGAAAAAAAAAAAAGACTTACCACAATGTATTTATAGCCCTTCAAGTCTTCTTAAACCCGAACAATAGTTTAGCTTAACTAGTCAAAAATACCTACCTTGAACTTTAGATCCAGAGAGGGAGAGCGACTGTCTGCTGAAGATCTGGGGGGTACGGGGGAAGGATTGCATGGAGTGGATTGTAACCATGGCAATGAGATGATATACAATAGAATGCATGTAAAACCAATGTTCTCCCATCTCCCATGTAAACTATCACATAATTCACAATAAAACATTAAAAAAAAAAAACAACCTACCTTGAGCATTAAGCTTTTTAACGAACTATCTACATAGGATTAAAGTAATAACAGCAACTCAGTGAATGACTAGCTCGGAACCTCCAGGGACAGTGAGTTAATGTTCGTAGGAGAGGACAGGTAAGAACTGGAGGATGGGGATGGCTGCAAAATATACAGACTACAATCAATGTCACTGAACTGTACATGTAGACATGGTTGAATTGGTGGATGTTTTCTTGTGCATAGTCTCAACAACAATGACAAAACAGACCTGTTCTCAAAAGATTTTTTTTTTTTAATCTAATAAGTAAAAAAAAAAGAGAGAGGAAAACCAAAAACCAGTCTGGAAGAAATGGAATGTCCCAAATGATGTCTACACTCTCCTCCCACACAGCGATCTCTGGGTGCGTGGAGGATGATGTGCTGGTGTCTGGGGCTGGCCTGGTGTACACAGAGTCCTGCCACAGCAGCAAACAGAACCCCATTCACCCCTAAAAGTGCCCCTATTTGAGCAAATTCTTATGGGAATGATTGCATGCAGTGCAGCAGAGTCTCCATGGAGCTTGACCTGGAAGGTGACCTTTGGTGGTCCAGGCCTGCCTCCTCCCCACATGAGACAGCAGCAGGGTCATTCCTGACCCTAGGGGCCACAGAGCCCTTCCCATCCTTCCAATGTCTTGGAATACCCACGTTGTCTGTCCCTGCAGGAAGTGGGCACACACCAGGTGTTGGCTAAAGGAGAAGTGTCAGGAGACCCCCCCAGCACCACCCAGCAGGGACAGCTGAAAGACATACTGCTTTCTGCATGCGGCCCAGCCCCAGCCCCAGCCTCAGCCTCAGCCGGCTCTATTAGGCAGTGTATGTTTTATTAATATTGGACATTAAAGTTTAATACTGTGATTACAGGGAAAAATGGGACTTCACACCCAAGGAATATTAGAGGATTCCAGAGAGAGACTGTGAGGGCGGGGGCATTTGTCAGTTTGCAGGACGTCCCCATTCGTCACACACTCCCCCACCCCCCACCCCCCAGGTGACTACACTCAGACACTGTCACCGCTTTCTCCCCATGGGACCCCTCCTGCTCCAACTCCCTCTCTCCAGTGGCCTGGGACCATGAGGAGAACCCGAGGCAGGTTACCAAGACCCCAAAAAGGGGGGTTTCTGACTCAGCACCCCTCTCCCCTCAGTCTGACCAAAGCCCCTCTCAACAGACTGAGACAAAGCTGGGCTCACTGTGCCTCTTCCCATGATCCGCACCCATGGGGGAATGGGGCTAGGCGGGGATCTGCACATCTCTGCGTTGGCCACCTGGGCCCAACTTTGCCTTCTCAGGCTGCTCACATGGAAAGGGCAAGGAGCAGGAACCAAGTCCCACTCCCAGGAGCCTGGGTCCAGCAAAGCTGCTCAATATCCATCACACCTTAGATTTGGGGTGCACAGCCCCAATGTCACACCCCAGGCACACAGTCCCTCTGCTCACACTCAATCCCAGCCTTCTGTACCCCTCCCTTGTGTCCTTCCAGCTCCACCAGCAAGCCTGGAAGCTCCCTCCTGACTCCACACCTGGGAGGAGGCTGTTCAGGCAGAGTCTGTGCCTCTCTTGGACTTGGAGCTTTCCTGGGCCCTTGGGTCTCTTTCCTGATGCACATACACAGAGTCCCATTCTGCACATGGTTCCTATCTACATGTCTGTGGGGTTGATGAAACTGATGCATATGTTGGGAAGATGTTGATAAAAGGAACTGATAGCCCTGCCCACACTGACTTGCTGGAAGATGGTGAGAATTGGGAGCCAGGTTAAGAAATCATTCAGCCAATAGTTGATTTCTGACACTCGGACCCACTCTACATGCCTCACATGTGGCAGACATCACTGATCAATCACCACAATCTGTGCTGCTGAGCCCAGACCCAACAGGAACCTTTACCACAGAGGTGCCAGACGGTCAAGCCCACAGATGGGTCTCTGTAAGATAGCATCTAGCAGATGCCTGCCTTTTGCATAGGAAATGGAGGATCCCCGTGGGGAGGGCCCAGCCTGAAGTTTCAGTTTCCCCCCCAGAAGGAAGCAAGATTCAGACTTCACTGGCAGCCTGCTCTTGGCACAGCCCCGGCTTCAGCACTCAGCACAGGTTGGACACACCAAACCAAAAACCAAACCAGTTGGCATGGAGTCCGTTCCCACTCACAGCTATCCATGTGTGCCTGGGTAGAACCATGCTCCATAGGTTTCTTAATGGCTGGGTTTGGGGAAGCAGATCACCAGGCCTTTCTTCCCAGGTGCCTTGGTGTGGACTGCAACCACTAACCTTTTGGCTAGCAATGAAATGTCATCCAGGGACCCATCTGTACCACTCAGGGACTCTTTTCTGGGCACACATCTGGTACTACTCAATGCCTATGATAGTTCTTTGTGGGGGGTGCCCTGAGTGTCCATTTTCCAGCAGGCCTTAAGAAGGGCTTTGGACACTCCAGGACAAGACAGGCCCACCCAGGTCTGGAGACAGTGAGGACAGCATCCGCTGGAGACCAGGCACCTCTGCTCCATGGAGACTCTGTCCAGGTCCAGCAGTGAGGGACAATGAATGCCACAGTGAGAAACTTTGCCTTCGTGTACCAGGTCATAGAGTGGAAGCAGGTGGGAGCTGACCTCATGCATGGTGGTCCACTCCCACCAGGAGGTCCTCCCAGCCCACCATTGTCCTCAGACCTGGCAGAGCTGGAGCCAGGGATGAGGCAGAGATACCAAACCTTCAATTGGAGCAAAGAATTCCACTGGTCAGGTGTCACTCAGGTCCATGAGGGGGCTTGGGGGCTGGGAGGTGGAGGGCTGGGGAGGAACAGGGAAAGGAACGAAGGTAAGGTGGACTGAGAGAGCCATGGAGGGATCAAGTAGGGCCCAGGAGTCCACTGGCATTGGGCTGGGAGGGTGTATCTGGAAGCAGGGCACCCAGGTTCAGACCTCAACTTACCAGTGTTGAGCACCACTTGGCCCGGTCAGTCCAGTAGAGACCTCCTCCCAGTAGGCCAGAGCCCAGCAGAGTGGACATCCAGCCAGAGATGCCCAGAAACAAAGATAAGGTCTTGAGTCTGTAGCCCCACATCCTGGTGTTCTGGGGCAACCCTGATTTTCAGCACTGCCCAGCAGGAGCCCAGTGGAGAAGGGGAGCACCAGCTTACCTAGAAGCACAGGGACAGGAAGGCCAAGTGTTGTCACTGACATTGTGGTTACTGCTGGGAACTCAGCAGCCAGAATGCAAGAGGACCTGGCCCTGCACTGCCCTGAGCTCATTCTAGATCAAGCTGGTCAGAGAAGCATGTGGCAGGGCTGATGGCTCAGTGGTGCACTTTGACTTCCATATTGGGTTTTAAAAAGACAATTGGATTAAAGTTAAGTACCCTCATGCTTGTCCAACCACACTCAACCTTCACCTGAGCAGTGTCATTGGCCATCGAGACTGGACAAGGAGCAGGACATGCATGTCACCAAGAGACAGGCCAGGATCTCCTTTTCTCGCTGGAGATTGTATCACACTCATGAAGAAATCATCTCCTGAGCTGCAGACATTCCTGTGCCCTACAGCATCGCAGCCAGGAGCCACCCGTGTCTGTTTATAGTTAGAGTCATTCAAATTAAACAGCATAAAAAATTCAGCTCCTCAGTCTCTTAGACAGGGTTCTCAAGCAAAACACAGCCAGTGAGGCAGAACAGCTGCCATGGCAAGCCCGTGTGTGTCAGAGTAAATTTCCAGGTCTTTCTTCTGTGGTACTTCTGGGTGGACTCAAACCACCAGCCCTTCAGGTTTTTGAGTTTACTATTTTTCAGTTTTTGAATGTTAACTATTTGTACAGCCCAGGATTCCAAAGATATATACATATATACATATGGAGCTCTGATAGCATTGTGGTTATGAGTCGGGCTGCTAACCTCAAGGTCAGCAGTTAGAAGCTACCAGCTGCTCCATGGGAGAAAGATGAGGCTTCTGCTCCCATAAAGATTTGTTGTTGTTGTTGTTGTCAGGTGCCATCGAGTCGGAACCGACTCATAGTGACCCCATGCACAGCAGAACGAAACAGTGTCCGATCCTGGGCCAACCTCACTACCGCTGTCACACTTGACACCATCAATGATGCC
>NW_006408691.1:2709754-2742843 GCF_000296735.1 Chrysochloris asiatica | reverse complement strand
TATCTCTCATTCCACGGCCTCTTCTGACTCCAGCTTGAACCTCTGGAAGTTCTCTGTCAATGTATGATTGTAGCCGTTTCTGTGTTACCTTTAGCAAAACTATAAAGACTTACAGCCTTGGAAATGCTGGGTCACTATGAGTCAGACTGATTCCATTCCATGTCACACAACTGCCACCATGTATATATATATATATATATGATTTATTTTGAGGAATTGACTGACAAATGCAAAATCCATGTGTCAGGCAATAGGCTGAAGATTCCAGCAGTCTTACATCCTAGAATGGATTATTGGTCATGATGTGGGGAAGAGAGGGAGTTCTTTCAAGATAAATGTTTATAGTCTAGAGGCAGAACGCATCCTAGAGAGACTCCCTTCTTGCTCTAACGACCTTCAATTGATTGGATGAGGCCTAGCCACATTATGAAGCATGAACTGCTTTACATAAGACCAACTGATTTAAGCATGTACATGTAACTATTCTGTATCAGCAAGTAGACTAGTGTTTGATCAAGCAACTAGACATCATGACTGAGCCAGGTTGTTGTTATTGTTGTTATGTGCCTTGGAGTTGGTTCTGACTCACAGCGACCCTGAACAGGGTTTCCGAGGTGGTAAATCTTTACAGGAGCAGAAAGCCTCATCTTTCTCCTGTGGAACAGCTGGTAGTTTCGAACTGCTGACCTTGCAGTTAGCAGCCTGATTGGTAACCACTACATAGACACATGAAATTTACCACCACAATCAGTTACAATGGCTACATTTCAAATGCTCCATGGTCTTATGTGACCAGAGGCCACCATTCCCGTCAGTGCAAATGGGGAGCACTGGTTCCCACAGCCTCCAAGGCTGGCTGGGCAGTGCCCCACCCCTATCACGGACCATCAAGAACTCTACCTGGCAGAGTAGGACTCAATCAATGCTTATAGAGTTGTCTCTTCATCTATTGATCATTGTGAGTTGTACTGTCTCCCCTGTACCTGTGAACAGTCACCTTATTTGGAAAATATGGTCTTTGCAGATGTGGTCAAGTTAAGATGAGGTCATACTGGAGTAGTGGTAGTTGTTATTGTTGAGTGCCTTTGTGGTGCCTTGAATTTACCTGATAAGGCTTTTCAATCCAAAATCTTAATTCCCACCAAGTGATTGTTGTTGTTGTCAGGTGCCATCAAGTTGGAACCGACTCATAGCGACCCCATGCACAGCAGAACGAAACAATGTCCAATCCTGGGCCAACCTCACTACCGCTGTCACACTTGACACCATCAATGATGCCACCTGGCTGATCCATCTCATTGGGGGTCTTCCTCTTTTTCTCTGACCCTCCACCTTACCCAGCATGACATCCTTCTCCAGCGACTGTTCTCTCCGGACAATGTGTCCAAAGTATGAGAGACGAAGCTTAGCCATCCTGGCCTCCAAGGAGCACTCTGGCTGCACTTCTTCCAAAACAGATCTATTGGTTCTTTTGGCAGTCCATGGCACTTTCAGTATTCTCCTCCAACACCATAAATCAAAGGCATCAATTCTTCTACGATCCTCCTTATTCACTGTCCAGCTTTCGCATCCATATGAGGTTATTGAAAACACCATGGCCTGGGCCAAGCGCACCTTAGTCCTCAAGCTGACATCTCTGCTCTTCAATACTTTAAAAAGTTCCTGTGCAGCATTTACCCAATGCAATACGTTGTCTGATCTCTTGACTGCTGCTTCCGTGAGTGTTGATTGTTGATCCAAGAAGAATGAAGTCCTTGACAACTTCAATCTTTTCACCATTGATAAGAATGCTGTTTATTGGTCCAGTGGTGAGGATTTTTGTTTTCTTAACATTGAGTTGTAATCCATACCAAGTGATTGGATGGGAACAAATAAGGTATAGAAGACTCAAAGACTAGGATTGTTTAGTTCTACCCTCCAATTCGTCTGTCAGTTTGTCGTACTGTGGTGGCTTGTGAGTTGCTGTGATTCTGAAAGCTACGCCACCGGTATTTTAAATACCAGCAGGATCACCCATGGTGGACAGGTTTCAGATGAGCTTCCAGACAAAGACAGACTAGGAAGAAGGAGTGGCAAACCACTTCCGAATATTTAGTCACTGAAAACCTTATGAATTGCAGAGAAACACTGTCAGATATAGTGCCGGAAAATGAGCCCCTCAGGTTGGAAGGCACTCAAAATGCGACTGGGGAAGAGCTGCCTCCTCAGAGTAGAATCGACCGTGATGCCACGAATGGAGTAAAGACCATGGGAGAAAAGCCTGCGGGACCTTCATTTGCTGCTGGGGCACAACTCAAAATGAAGAGAAACAGCTGTAAACATCCATTGAAAATTGAAACATGGAATATACGAAGCATGAATCTGGGAAAATTGGATGCTGTCAAAAATGAAATGGAATGCATAAACATCGATATGTTAGGCATTAGTGAGCTGATATCATGTTTGGTAAGGTGGAGGGTCAGCGAAAAGAGGAAGACCCCCAACGAGATGGATTTTCCAAGTGGCAGCATTGATGGTCTCAAGCGTGGCAACAGTAGCGAGGTTGGCCCAGGATTGCGCAGTGTTTCGTTCCGCTGTGCATAAGGTCGCTACGAGTCAGTACAGACTCGATAGCACCTAACAACAACAACAATAACCCTCCAATTAAGTTTAAAAGGAGTTATCTCAGAAGCAGCGATAGGAGATCCCAGGGGCCATCAAGAAGGAAGAGTATGAGTGGAGCGTGAGATCCCTGTTTAGAAAAACAGAGGCAGTCACATGGAGAGACAGAGCAGCTGTGAGGTCTAGAGCCCTGGACTGAGGCAGAGGCCAAGGGGTCACATGGCTGAGAGGCTGAAGACAAGAGTGAGGCATGCCTGCAGTCCAGCAGACAAGAGGCATTCCTGACTGGAGAACTGCTGTATTCTGAGTGTTTCTGATCCTGAATTGTACCCTGTTCACTTCCCTAATAAAACCCATAATTGTGAGAATTGTTATGAGTTCTGTGTGGCCACTGCAATGGATTATGGAACCCAGAAGTGAAGCTGAGTGTGGTGGGAGGGATGGTTGGTGTCAGAATAAGGTAAAGAAGGTTGTAGGATAGACGCATGTCTGACCTCCATGTCATAAGAATCAACCTTGGGTTAATTTTGAGTTTGCTTTTCTTTCCCTTGTATGAAGCCAGAAGTCAGACATGATGTCCACATGATTTTTACAGCTATCAACTCAGTTCTACAGCATTGGAGTAGAGTGGACTCTAAATTCAATGATGGTGCCCATACAAGAAGAGGAGAGGACATAGAGAGACACACAGAGGGAAAAACAATGTGAAGATGGAGGCAGAGATTGGAGTGAAACCGCAACCAGTCAAGAAATGCCAAGAATCTCCCTGTCACCAAAAGTGAGGCGAATGGCATGGAGCAGTTTCTCCCTCAGCAACTCTGAAAGAGAACAGCCCCGTAACATCCTGAGCTCAGGCTCCTGGCCTCCAGAACTGTGAGAGAATAAATCTCTGTGGTTCCAAGCCACCCACTGCTTGGTGTTTCATTGTGGCAACTTTCAGAGACCCATGGCTTCATGGAAGAAAGGCAGTGAGCAAGATGGTACCCTCAGAATGAGCCTGGACAGCCTCCCCTTCCATTCCCTCCCAGGACCACTGACTGACCAAGAATAGAGCAGCAAGTCAGACAGGTGGCCAAGGAGGCCTTCCAGTAAAAAGTAGAATTTCAGCCAACTGGGAGGATGGATAGAGATGGTGTTTGGAGAGGATTGTGGGAGCCCCTCAGAAAAAACAGAACAAGTAAGTGTGGTGGTGGACATCCTCCAAGGGGCCAGCTGGGCCAGCTCCAACTCAAGTAGAAACAGCCTCCTCGCCACAGCGATCTTGAGGGGAACACAAGCTTCTAGAGGGTTCTGACCCACAGAAAGCTTTTCTGGAGGGAGGCCACAGGTTCCATGGCAGGAGAACGGCAGGTCAGAAACTAGCACAGGACAGTGTTTGGGGCAGGCCCCAGGGAGGAGAGGCGCCACCCCATAGAACAAGGTCTCAGGGTCTTGTGGTTGCTGCATGCCCTCTGCCTTCCAGAGGTCAGAGAACCCCCCAGTCCACGTCTCCCCGCCAGCTCACCTGAGTCTGGTGACCATGACTTACAGCTTGAAGGAGGAAATAAGCCACCTCAAGAGAGCCCCTTCCTTATGTTGTGTTTTTTATTTAATTTTCCAACGAACACACTCTTTTATCATCCAAAACCGTGAAAGTAAATTAAGAAGAAATGGGTTTCTTTCAATTAGGCTCAGCGTTGCTTTGAGTAACTGCCTATAATTCTATTTAATGAAAAAATAAAATCATTATTCCACTTCTCCCCCAGCCCTGTCACAAGCCCACAGACGGGCTCCATTAGCGTGCACCGTAGATTTATTTAATTAGAAAAATATTTTGTTTTCTCTGATTCTTTGGGAGAGAAAAAAAAAAAAAAAAAAACCTCCAGGCACAGAATTAATCAAATCTGTTACCTGGTAGTTAATGGCTTCTAAGCGCCAGCATCTCTCAATCCATGCAGTTGTTCCTGCCCTTGGATTTTGCCCCAAATTTGGATTACACACCCATGGCTGCCGCCGCCCTCCCTGGCTGTGTCTGGCAAACCAGATGCCAAGACCCTTGTTGCCAGGGTGGGGACCCCCATGGCAGGTATGGGGGGAAAGGGGCCAAATTCTTCCGTCACCAGGAAAAATCCAGTTCTCTGGGCGTGCACATGGTATACAGGAACAAGAGCCTGGGACCCACACGTGCTGCTCGTTAAAGCAGTGCCCCCCCCCCCGGGACGGGACCCCTGCCCCATGGCCACATCTGGTCCCTGAAGAACCAGGTCCTGCAGGAGGCAGCCCGTATCTAGGGAGTAGGCACAAGATAGCATCGCGGAGAGGTGGGCTGGTTTTACAGCAGTACCTTTCTGCACCCCACCCTCCTACAGAGGAATGCCAAAATTTGCACACGAAGTCAGGGTCTGGGAGTCAGGACCAGTGACCTCCCAGGAGCCTCGTCTACCCAGTGGGGGTGGCAGGCCGGGACGTAACTTGCAAAATTACCAAGTGCCAACTCTGCCATCCAATTCTGCTCACGGAGCTAGCTTGCTTCCAGCACCTACTTTGTGCCTCCCAGTGCCTCCCCTTCAAAGACAGATCACCAGTCCCCTGGAGTTTTCAGTTTGTCAGAGTCCCACCAAGATGGGATCAGGGTCGGGTGGGGGGCACAGATTCCCTTCCTTTTGTTTCTGCTGCATCAGGGACACCAGACTCAAAATGTCCACAGGGCAGGGCTGTGTCCACCCTTCAGTTCCAAAGCCCAGCAGTGCTAAGGACAGGGTGGCTGAACCACAGAGGGAACCAGAATGGGCATGGAGCCTCCCCTGGAGCCCATGCCTTTTGATTTGTATTCTGTGTGCATGGGTGTGGGTGTGTTCTTGTTCTTGTTGGGTGCCTACGAGTCAATTTCGACTTACAATGACTCTATATGACAGAGTAGAACTGTCCTACAGGGTTTTCTAAGCTGTCATCTTTAAAGGAGTATATTGATAGGTCTCTCTCACAGAGCCACTGGGTGGGTTCAAACCACCAATCTTTTGCTTAGCAGACAAGCAATTAACCATTTAACCATTGCGACAGTCAGGTTCCTTCAGGGGTGTGTGTAATATGTGTGTAAATGTGTGTGTGTGTGTGTATGTATATATATATATATATATAGAGAGAGAGAGAGAGAGAGAGAGAGAGAGTCCTCGTGTAATGCTCTGGTGTGCAAAGTCAGTTTGAACCGCAAAGTCGGCGGCTCAAATTCACCAGTTGCTCCTCGGAAACCCTATACAGGGTTGCTGTGGGTTGGAACTGACTCGATGGCACTTAACGACAATATTGTTGTTGTTGTTGCAGTGCATTAACCCACAGCGCCACACCAGGACTTCTATGTGTGTGAATGTGCGCAGATTTATGTGTACATATTTTTATATACATATGTGTTTTGTTGTTTGGTGTTGTTAAAGTGCCATCGAGTCAGTTTCGACTCCCAGTGACCCTGTACAGGAGCAGTTGGTGAATTTGAACCACCAATCTTGTGGTTTGCTGTCCAGTGTTAATGCTACAGCACCACACCAGGAGTTCATGTAAATATATACACATAAACACACACATAGATAGATTATAAACTTGAATGTGTGTATGTGAATGTATCTGTATGTGTACGTATTATGCACATATTTTTGTTTAATTTTGTTTTTGTTGAGTGCCAAGTCGGTTCTAACCCATAGTGACCCTGTATAGGGTTTCCTAGGAGCAACTGATGAGCTTGAACCACCAACCTTGCGGTTCAAACAGACTTTGCAGTCCAGTGCATTAACCCACAGTGCCACACCAGAATTCCATATATATATAGTGGTGGTGTGCTGTGGAGCCAGTTCCAGCTCATAGCAACCCTATTTAGGGTTTCCAATGCTGTGAATCTTTATAGGAGCAGAAAGCCTCATCTTTCTCCCAAGAAACAGCTGATAATTTCAAACTGCTAACCTTGAGATTAGCAATGCAACTCATAACCACTACGCTATCAGAGCTCTTTATATATATATATATATATATAAATGCTTACATACATATATACACACATATACACATACATGTGCATACATTTGTATATGTGTTTGTCTGTGTGCGTATTGATGTGTATATATTTACATGGACTCCTGGTGTGGCACTATAGGATCAGCACTGGACAGCAAACCACAAGGTCGGCAGTTCAAATCCACCAGCTACTCCTCAGAAACCCTGTACAGGGTCAATGAGTCAGAACTGACTTGATGGAATTTAACACGAGGAGCACCTATTTATACGTATACATATTGTTGGTGTTGAGTGTTTTCGAGTCAGTTCCAACTCATAATAACCCTGAATATGGTTTCCAAGGAGAGGTTGGTGAGTTTGAACCACCAACCTTGTGATTCAAATGACCTTGTGGTCCAGTGCTTATCCTAGAGTGCCACACCATGATGCCACACACATATATGTTGTTGTTAAGTGCCTTCAAGTCAGTTCCAACTCATAGCAACAGTAGATGATAGATAGATAGATAGATAGATAGATAGATAGATAGATAGATAGATAAATGAATTGAAAGATAATGAAAATTTTCAATGAACTTTGTGAATCCCAGCCTGTGTATATATTATATACATGGAGTGTCCACTACCAGTCCATCCGTTTGTTGTACTGTGATGGCGAACATATTACTGGAAGCTATTCCACCAATATTTCAAATACCAGCAGGATCACCTACGGTGGACAGGTTTTATCAGAGATTCCAGATTGACGAGGTAATCTACTTCCTACAATCAGCCAACAAAGATCCTCTGGGTCATGGCAGAATGTTCTCTGATTCAGGCAGATGGCCCCTGGGTTGGAAGACACTCAAAATACACACTACAGTTACCACAGTGGAGTCTAACATGACGATGATTGTGTTTCGTTCTGTGATACATGGGTTACCATGACTCTGAGCCAACTCCACGGCACCTATTAAAACTGTCGAATCATTCAAGTAGCACAGATCTGGTCTGAGGGCATGCTTTAAAATGTAAGCCATCAGAGAAGGACTGTGTGGCGCTCAGGGGATGGGACAGACCCCCCCACATCTGTCTGATAAGGGGTGCATTCAGAACATTGGAGATAAACCTGCCCAGCCTGCTCCCGGTGAACACAATTCTACCATCTTCTCTTTAATCATTTCATAATCACAGACCCTGGTTTTATTCCCGTACTAACGCAGCCTCCTGACACCCTAATAGTGTTTCTTAAATAGGAGGATTCTGCATTTGGAAAAGCCCTAATGCTAGCTCCATTGTTGTTGTTGTTGTTAAGTGCCATTGAGTCTGTTCCTAGGCATAGCAACCCTGTATACAGTTTCCAAGGAGCGACTGGTGAGCTTGAACCGTCAACCTTAAGGCTTATCAAGTGCTTATCCTACAGCATCACCCCAGAGCTCCATAGGACCCCTAAACTCAGCCACTCCTCAAGTGACATCGGGAGCAGGGACATTCTCCAAGGAAAGAGGACTGCTGAGGGCTGGGGGAAAGTGGGGGAGGTGATTAAGGAAAGAAGTCTAGAAGCAGAGGTCTCAGGAAGCTGGGACATTTTCTACAGGCATTTCCATTGGATACCTTGGCAACACTCCACACTCACCCTGGCCTCTCTGGGGGCCTGGCCTCCTAGCAGGAAACCCTGGGAAGATGAGCCGGTTCAGCACAGAGAGGGACTTGTGTGTGCAGTGCTATCTAGTGCTATCTTATCACCTGCTCAGAGCCACCTCCCCCCAACTGGCGGTTGTGAGAGTGAGCAGAGGGATAGAGAACCACAGAACCCCAAAGTTGCTGGCTTTTCCACCAGCATTCCACCACATGGGCATGACATGTGTGTCAGACTGGACTCTCTCTGGGCTGTGGGAGATGCATATGTGGACAGAGCCCCACCCACACTAGCTTGGCCCCTGGCCCTTAGGGGGACCCTGGCTGCAGTGCCCACACTTCCCCAAAGAAGAATCCTGTGTGTGTGCCTACCTTCCCTCTCCCATTGACTCCAAGGGTGCCCCCGCTTCACATCTCCTTCTTATTTTCACAGGTGCTTACCATGTGCTCCCTCAGTAGAATCACCCATGGGAGACATAAGGATGCATGGACACCAGATGCCAACTGAAAGCGGGGGGAGGGGGCGATAAGTTCACCCAAAGGTACCTCAGAAGAAAGGTCTGGCAATCTACATCCAAAAAGGCAGTCATTAAAAGCACTGTGGAGCGCAGTTCTACACTGATACACACTGGTTTGGCACAAGAAGGGTGCACTGTGTATATTGGATTTTCCCATCTGGGAAAAAAGACTGAAAAGCACAGTCTGTCAGAAGAAAGAAAATAAAGGGTGATGGGGAGGGCAATATACAAGAAGACGGAGACTGGCAGAAGAATGATGAAGACAGATAAAGATACGGGGGGCGGGAGGCAGTAAACAAGGGCTAAAGGGGACAGAGGTTACTGTCAAGTGCCATCTAGTCAATTCCAGCCCATAGCAACCCTGTATAGGGTTTCCTAGGAGCAGCTGGTGAACTTGAACAACTGACCTTGCAGGTCAAATGACTATGCAGTCTGACGCATTAGCCCACAGCTCCACACCAGGACTCCAAAGGGGGCAGAGGTTATATACATAACCCTGGAGCAGCAGTGTTGTGTGGGTAGACACATAGATACAAAGGCTGAACAGGTATGGGAGGGAGAGTGGGGGTATTCCCACAAGAATATATGGATTTGAAAGAGGATATTTGTACCTGGGTATTTACCTTTGCTGCAAACACACCTGTGATTGGTGACATCGAGTCGGTACCAACTCATAGCGACCTTATGCACAACAGAACGAACCACTGTCCAATCCTAGGCCAACCTCACAATTGTTGCCACGCTTGAGCCTATTGATGCTGCCATTTTGCCAGTCCATCTCATTGGGGGTCTTCCTCTTTTTCTCTGACCCTCCACCTTACCAAACATAATATCCTTCTCTAGCGACTGGTTCCTCTTGGCAATATGTCCGAATAAGACCATCCTGGCCTCCAAGGAGCACTCTGGTGGTGGTGCATACAGGGGGCACAATAATGGAAACCTCTTAGATAGTATCAAACATCCCAAGGCAATGAGTTTCTGGGTCTGGGGGCTTGGGACCATATTCATAATATAGGCGTAACATAGTCCACAAAGGCAATGTTCTACATGCTTCTTTAGTGAGTATAGTCTGGGATCTTAAATGCTCATGAGAAGCCATCTAAGGTGCAACTATTGGTCTGTCTGTGTAGGGAAGAAAGAAGAGTGATGAAAATTTTAAATGCTTGGAATCAACTGTTCAATGGATCAATAGAGGGTCAATATCAGCCCCTAGAAGAACTAGATGGTGCCCGCCTACCACTGCCAACTGCTCTGAAATGGGTCACATTAGACGGTTCCAGATAGAGTGAGAGAAAATGTGGATCAAAACTCAAAATTATTCAGAAAACAATGCTTGCTGATGAGAAAGAGACTGAAGGAACCTGAGACGATCACCTCCAACTACCCTTCAGGTCTGGAACAGAATTCACCCTCATGGCCCAGTTTTCAGTCAGGGGGTAGATTGGTGTATAGGAGAGACAACAAGACTAGTAAGGTATGCTCACCATGGAATGGTCAATCACTCAACATCAGAAGGGCCGCATTTACCTAAGGACAAAGTTCAGAAGGGATGGGAAGGTGGGTGGAATAGAAACAGGAAGCACAGGGAGGAAGTGGGATAACTGTTGTTCAGGGAGGGGATTGTAATCATTGAGATGAAACAAAGTGCAGGATTTGTTGAATGTAAAGCTGATGATTTTGTCTATAATCCTTCACTCAATTCATAATCAAAAAGTGAAAGAATAAGGGGAATAATTAACAAATGCCCCAGCACCCAAAGACAAACACTGCTGATTCTCCATATTTCCTTCCAGGTGAGTTCTGGGAATTTTCCTATGTAGTCATGGTCATATTGCACACAAATGGTTGCCTAAATAATGATCCCTAAAGATGCTTTATTCCTAATCCCCAAATCTGTGCGTGTGTGATTTTTCATGGCAAAAGGGACTTTGCAGACAAGGTTAAGTTAAGGACTCTTGAGTTTGAGACCAGACAAGAGCTTGGATTCTCCAGGTCAGCCTGCTATAATCACAGGGTCTTTGTAAGAGACAGAGGGTCAGAGTCAGTAGAGATGTCAGAAATGGACATCAGAGGGGACAAAAGATGCTACCTCAAAAAAAAGAGTAATCTGATACAATTTGATGAACTTGACCTACACCTATGGATGCAGTAGCTCAAAAGAGGGAACAAATCCTTA
This sequence comes from Chrysochloris asiatica, assembly GCF_000296735.1. NCBI lineage: Eukaryota > Metazoa > Chordata > Mammalia > Afrosoricida > Chrysochloridae > Chrysochloris > Chrysochloris asiatica. Next base: position 2,731,951 of record NW_006408691.1, on the reverse strand, counting down.
CAGCAAGAATCATTCCCACCCCCTCCATACACAGAGTAGACAGGGATGGGCAACTTGGACATTGGCTACCTAAAATGGGGGGAGGGGCTACAAAGGCAAGAAGTGACTGGCTTACAAGCTTTCCAGAGGGAACCTAGATCCAGAGGGCGTGGAGGAAGGTAGAATCTCCACTGAGTAGTATCTAATCTGTCTAGGCAGGGCTGATGAAATGAAATGTGGATAGGTCTCTTGTGATACAATAGTGAATAATTGTTATCAGGACTGATTATGAGGGTTGGAAATGTAAAGGGAGATGTTTTGTAGCAAGGAGGGGAGTGATTAACTTTGTAGTCTAGGAGCAGAGGTCCCTGGGACCATCAAGGGAGAAGAGTGGAGAGCGGGACCCTACACAGAGAAGCAGGGATGCCTGAAATGGAGGCAGAGATGGAACAGCTGGGGACTTTAGGCACAGAGAAGAAGAGGGGTTGTGTGCTGACGACCATGGGGCAGGCTTATACCCTTTGGTTGGTTGATGATGCATGGAGGGGATTGTAACCATAGCAATGAAATGATATACAATATGATGAATGTAAAACTAATGTTCTCCCACGTAAACTGTCACATAGTTAACAATAAATCATTTAAAAAAAAAAAAAAAAGATGCTACCTCGAATGACTTGAAAGTTGGAGGAAGTGAGCACCAGCCAATGAGTGTGAAAGGCCTCTAGAAGTTGCAACAGAAAAGAAATAGATTCTCCCCTGGAGTTCCTAGAAGGATTCAGCCCTGTCCACACTTAGTACTTCTGACTTCCAGAACTATAAGAAAATACATTTATATTACTTTAAGTGATTACAGCAGCAATAGAAAACTAATACATGTGTTCTATTATCATTACAGCACATTCTGTTAATTGAATGAAACTCCATCTTATGAAAACGTAGGAATTTTTCTTTAGCCACTTCTCAAGTATTGGACGTTTGACTGTTTCCAAATTTTGACATTAGAAATAAAAGTGCAATGAACATCTTTGCTCTCAATGCCACATGGTGTTCCACATAATTTTCCTTTGTGTAGATCCCCAGGGGTGGAATCATTGTATCCGAACAACGTTAAGCAACTGCTAGATTAACTTCCAAAGTGTTGTCCAGTCTGGTCCAGTCAGCTCTATGAAAGGGGCAAATTTCAACCCGCTTTGCCAGCTTTAAAGGAGTGTTTGCTTACTGTAATGAGGTACACCATCCCATGTTCGCCTGGACCCACCATAACTTCTCCAGTGAGCTGTATTTGCACTGATGTGTCTATGAGGCCTCCAAACATCTCCTGCCATCTCCTCAAACTCTTCTTTCTCTAGCAGTGTCCCAGCATACTTTCCCCAGGCGTAGTTTCATCCTCCTGATATCCTCCAGCCCCGGGAAAGCTGGCTTCCCGAAGACCAGATCAGTCATCTATCCCTAAGTGGGTGGGAGGGCCCTTTGGTATGTCAGATCCACAATGGTTTCCATAGAATAAGGGCCAATGTATGTGGGAGTATAAATGGACCCATTTAGCCAGGGTAAGATGGTTACAGAAAATGAGTCTGTGGGTGCTAATGCTAAGACCTGCTCCCTCACCACAAGTAATTGGACCAGAGCGGGAGCTGCCAAAGCATCTCTAGCCCACAACCCATGGGAGCTGCAGGCTGAGGTCCCCAGGTGAGTCTCTGGCCCTCCTACCATGCTTTCTCCTCCTATGCCGTGGAAGACACTCAAGATCCCCTCAAGGCTGGGCTCTGTAGGACCTTGTGGGTGCTCAGACAGCAGGGGAGGGGCTGTTAGCCTGCAAGACACAGCCAGAGACCTAGCTCGGCAAGGTGCTAAACTCTTCTGTGGCTGTAGCCCCCAAACCACCTCGGTCTACCAAGAAGGAAGCAGCCTGGATGAAGGGGCCTGCTGATGGAGCACAGGCGCCCTCTGCTGGTATGCATGAACAATGACCACAGAAGAAATGGTAGGTGGTTGCAGGGGCCACAGAACTAGGACCCCCCAAGACCAGACTCTGTGGATAAGAACCCCTATCCAACTAACCAGGCCTGCAGACTCTCCCATGCAAATCCTGGGGCAGCACCGCCATCCACTGAGGACGTATTGTGAGACATGCCAGCACCGGGCTGTCTTCGTAATCAGGGCCACCCTTCACCCATTTACCAGATAGAGAAACTAAGGCACCGGGGCTGGAGCAAGGCAATGCAGTCTGTCCAAAGCTCTTCTCACCACAGGGGACTGGCTGGGTGTTACGTGATCAAGACTTCTCTTGGAAGTGAGTCACTTGGTCAGTGAGACCAGGTGCAATTTCTGACCCCGCAGGACCTCTTCTCCAAAGTAGCTCTCAGCGAGGCAGGGCCAGGAAGAACCTGGGAGACCAGTGTGTGTGGCACCAGTTGCAGAACAGGTGCTGTGGGGCCAGGCAGCGGCGTTCTCCCATTGCTGAGCCCTCTCCTGCAACCAGCTCCATCCCATACACCATCAGCTAACCCCCACTCATTCAGATGCCCCCTCCTCCAGTGCTTCTGTGAGAACAACCTGCAGCCCTGAGCCTGACTCAGCCCTGAACTTCCCCACTGTACTCCTGTCCCCAGCCCTCTGGCACCCAGGAACCTCTGGGGCTCTGATGTCAGCCCTGTACCCATTCCTTGGCCTGCTGGGATCCTATTAACCCAAAGGTTTTTCCTTTGGGTCCCACCCTGCCAGACACCGTGCTCACAGCTGGCCAGAGAGACTGGACATCCAAGCAGATGGGCCATAGCTCTCACGTCCTGTCAAGCTGGAGAAAAGGACAGGCAGTCTCAGCAGGAACAAATATCAGGCGGTGGTTGGGCTGGAAGGTGGCCGTAGATGGATGCCCAGTCTGTCCTGAGGAATGGCTTTAACAGGAACCCTGTCAGGGACCGAGGCCAGTCTCCCTTTCACCCATTGCCAATGCAGGCTAGTGATGAGTGTGAATCCAACCCCTCCCCACACTCCAGATCCCTGTCCCCCCTGCCCCTGAGCTTCCAGGGGTCCCGGATTCCTAGCACCTAGCCCAGGAATCCCTAGCCTGTGTGTGGTTCAAGTACAGGTGTGTGAGTCACCAGAAGCCCTGCCCTCCATACCTGTCTTCGTTTCTCAGGGCCATCTAGACAAAGCACTATATATATATACTGGTAATGGGTGGTGTGCAGTGGAGTCAGTTCTGACTCATAGCGACCCTGTATAGGGTTTCTGAGGCTGTAAATCTTCACAGGAGTAGAAAGCCTCATCTTTCTCCCGTGGAATGGCTGGTAGTTTCGAACTGCTGACTGTGAGATTAGCAGCCCGATTCGTAACCACTACACTACCAGAGCTTCTTATATACTTTGTTGTTAAGTGCCATCGAGTCAGTTTCGACCCATAGTGACCCTGTATAGGGTTTCTGAGGAGCAGCTGGTGAGCTTGAACTGCCCACCTTGCAGTTCAAACGGTTTTGCAGTCTGGCGCATTAACCCACAGCGCCACACCAGGACTCCCCTTATACACTAGGGGGCTTCAAACAACATGAATGTGTTTTCTCACAGTTCTTGGGTGGGTTGGCTCTGCCCTTCTTGCTCCTTCCCCTGCTCCCAGGACCACGTGTCCCAGAGAGTGATGGGGTCATGGTGATTCCTGTCTTGTGCCTAGCCCTGACTCTATCTTGGTTCCTTGGATATCCTCTGGGATGTGTCTTCCCCAGTTTGTTCTCCCATCTGTGTCTAATCTGTTTTTTTCATAATGCAGTAGGGATTAGCTTTTGTTATGACTTCATTGTCATAACAAAGATAGCCCTCCACCCCAAAGGGATCCCATCCACAGGTGCAGGGCTTCACCACATATTTTGGAGGACACAGTCTAATCCATAGCAGCGACATCATCACAGTAATCAAAGAGCTCACAGCCGGACCCCTACTCACCTGACATCAGGAATAGGCACAGCCAATGAGGCGTACCCAGTGGTGGGGACCACAATGTCCCAGGGTACAGTCCACAAAAAAGAGGTGCTTCCAGACTGGCCTGCCCCTCATGCCCTGGTGCCCCCCAGACCCACAGCCATAGCTGCCTTTACAACCAAGCTCAGCTCATCTCAGACCCCGATCTTGACCAAGACATGAAGATGCCCCCACACCACATATCCTTCCTATGGACACTCTATTTGCTAGTCCTCCACCCTACCCCAACTCCTCCAACAACCATACTTGTGGGAGCCCCCTTCCCTCTCTTCCTAGCTCCAGACACTGACCTACAAACCTGGCCCTGGGCAAGGAGGCAAGGGGCTGGCCTGAAGACTCTCTGACAGGTGTCTTGGACCCAAGGAGGGTCACAAGCCTCTGAGCCAAGGTCTTCTGTTCATCACCATCTTGTGACACCCCCCTTCTCCAGGCCAACCACACCCTGCCTAGCTGTGACCAAGTGCCTCCTCTGAGCCCACCAAGTCACTCCACCCTGCTGCACGCAATTCATACCATGTTAGAGGTGTGGCAAGGGATTGTCCCCCAGGAGCTCACAGACCACCGGAGTGAACAGAGGCATTCATGGGATGAGGAGAGTGAAGGGCTGGCTCTATGGGGAAGCTGAGACATCACTAGTACCTGAGCAGTCAAGGAGGGCTGCCTGGAGGCGGGGGCTGACACCTGAGTTGCCCCCAAAGGATTGGATGAGTGCACAGAGGATCTGGCAAAAGGCAAAGCGTGAGTTCTCACTTTTCCAGGTTGATGAGATATCCTCTCAAGGAAGAGGTTCACACTCTGCTCCCAGAGGCCCCGAGTGTGGAGACAGCATCTCCCTATGAGCCCCTGGTCTGATGGGATGGATGAATGAACGGGTGAAGGTGAGGGCATAAAACACAGCCACTTCGAACAAATGAAGCCACGGTCCCAATGTCTCTCTCAGCCCCTGAAGCCCATCTGGCACCTTCCGAAGTCATTCCCTGGAGGAGCCTGGGAAGGGGTCTTGGGGGGCTGGGGGGGGACACTGGGCAGCTCTGTCACTCACACCCCACCACACCTGCTGCTCATCATCATCTGAATGGGCCTTCACCACAAGAAAGCACTGCTGAGCTGGACGGGGGCCAAGCCCTATGATATTGGTTGGGACCCAGTCAGGAGGGGTAGCAACAGGACAGGGGGGTGGGCAGGGTCAGACCTGCAGGGGGAGGGGACCAGGATGGATGAAGTGAGCAGAAATGTGCCAGCAGACCCCAAAGCTTGTAGGGGGACATTTGAGAGCAAATCAGGAGCTGACCACAGTGCTCCAGCAACCCAGCCCCAGCTATGTCGACATCATGGTCCTAAAGGAAATTCTACCCCACGAGGGCCCAGGTGATGTCCCTGCCATGGCGTCAGGTTCAGACACTCAGCCAGGACTCAGACTGTCTACCACCTGCAGCTGGGCACCTACAGGTCAGCAGACAACTAGTAGGCAAGAACCCCATCTGGGGGACAAGAGGAAGCCCAACCAGGACAACTGGAAGGCTTCAGGATGGGAGAGTTCTGAGTCAACTCTGGACACAAAGTGACCCAGAAAAGGTGTCCTGAGAGAGGAAATTGACCAGGAAAGACAGGTAGCCACGAGAACCGTAAGTGTCCACGAACACAGCAAGGTCACACACTGTGGTGAGTAATGGTTAAGAGGTACTACCACAGAACCAAGGGTCTTTGTGCTCAGCTCAGGGGCCTGAACCCCCAGGTGAGACCCACGCCTCTCTTACAGTATATTCCTCCACCCTTAGCATCCAGGTCCCCTGGGGAATTCTCCACTGTGCAGACTTGAACCTGTTGTAGATTGAATGTTGTCCCCGAAAAGATATGTTGAAGTGTCAACCTTGTACCTGTGAACATGACTTGGGGTCAGTTAGTTAGATTCGCATGGTGCCACACTGGCACAGGGGTGTGCTATATAAGAGAAGAAGGACTCAGAAACAGGGGAAGGTCTTCAGGTGACAGGGACATGAATACTTCTAGCTTTGTGGGCCTGAAAAGCTGTCACCACTACTCAACCCTGCCCTGGAACTTGAAAGGGGGGGCTACAGACCATCTAAACGCTGACATTTCAATTTCACAAAATTTTACCCCTTTAAAAAACAAACAAACATTCTTTGCTCATAATCCATAGATGTGGACAGTGGGCAGATGCGGCTAATGGTTCATGTTCACTTTTCCACATGAATTTTGAAATCGGATTGTTTGCAATAAAAATAAGCTTAGTATGGTTTGCTTTGTTTGGTTTGGGGAGGGTGTAAGTATATTGGTTAATTTAGGAAGTGTTACTTTCACATCCATCTTGCTCACTTCTTGGGAAGTTATTCCTACCTGTTTTATGTTTTTCTGTTGTTCTTTTCGTGTTGTTGTTGTTGTTGTGTGCCTTGGAGTCGGTTCTGACTCATAGCGACCCTGTACAGGGTTCCCATAAATCTTTACAGGAGCAGAAAGCCTCATCTTGCTCCCGTGGAACAGCTGGTAGTTTCGAACTGCTGACCACACGGCTCACAGTCCTATTCATAACCACTACACTACCAGAGCTCCTTTTCAGGGGGACCTTTTATTCCATTGCAGTTTCTGATTTGCTGTTCAGCCGCTGGTTTTGCTATAATGATTCTGTTCCCTGTCATATTCTGATTTTTTCGTTTCCCGGGGGCTGTGATAACAAAACATAACATGAGAAGATTTCTTTAAAGGGCAGAAGGTCACAGTCTCACAGTTCTGGAGGCATAAAGTCTGAATTTAGGGTGTGGCTCAACAGGGAGGTCTTTCCTGGTCTTTTTAGTTTCCAGTTGTTGTGATTAAAGTGCCTTTGAGCCGGTTCTGAATCATGTTGTTGTTGAGTGCCATTGAGTCAGTTCTGACTCATAGCGACCCTGTATAGGGTTTCCAAGGAGCTGCTGGTGAGTTTGAACTGCCAACTTTGTGGTCCAAACCGACCTTGTGGTCCAGTGCTATATTCCACAGTGCCACACCAAGACTTCATTTCTGACTCATAGTGACCCTGTGTATGGTTTCTGAGAAGTGACTTGTGGATCTGAACTGCCGACCTTGTGGTTCAAACCAGCCTCATGGTCCAGTTTCTATCCTATAGTGCCACATCAACTACTAGTTTCTAGTAGCTTCTGGCTGCACCTCAATGTAAAGAAAACAAAAATCCTCACCACTGGACCAATAAATAACAATGATAATCGGAGAAAAGATTGATGTTGGCAAAGACTTCATTCTGTCTAGACACACCATCAACATTCATGGAAGCAGCAATCAAGAAATCAAAAGATTTGTTGCATTGGGCAAGTCTACTACACCAGAACTCGGTAACGTGTTTAAGAACAAAGATGTCAGTTTGAGGATTAAGGTGCACCTGACCCAACCCATGATCTTTTCAATAGCTTCATATGCATATGAAATTTGGACAATGAATAAGGAAGACCAAAGAAGAATTGATGCATTTGAGTCATGGTGTTGGAGGAGAATATTGAAAGTATCGTGGACTGCCAGAAGAACAAATAAATTTGTGTTGGAAAATGTACAACCAGAATGCAGCTTAGAAGCCAAGATTCCCAGACTTGGTCTCTCATACTTTGGACATATTGTAAGGAGGGACCAATCCCTGTAGAAGGACATCCTGCTTGGTAAAGTGTAGGGTCCCCTTAAAAGTGGGAGACCCCATGAAGTGGATTGATGTAGTGGCAATGATTATGAAGCTGGCACTGAACCGAGTAGTGTTTTGTTCTGTTGTGCATAGGGTCGCTATGAGTCAGTACCAACTCGATGGAACCTAACAACAACATCTGTGGTCCATGGAGGGTTGCTAGAAGTCAGAACCAACTCGACAGCACCTAACAACAGTCAGTAATAGTTGACTTTGTTCCAGGGCTTGTAGATACCTCTGCCTTTCATGTCTGTTTTCACATAGAGTGACCCTGTGTGTGTATGTGCATCTCTTCTATTCTTTTTCTAACTCAGTAATGACGTGGATGAGGACCCACAATGAAGTGGACAAAAGAAAACCCCTTATTTCCCATGCATAGGTATACAAGCCAGTTCTTCATTACATTACAAGGGGGCTTCAAAAAGTTCATGGGAAAATTGAATGGGATGATAAGGGGATTCTTCACAAAATTTGTAAAGCCCTCTCGTATTTTGGGGAAGGGACACAATTTTATTGATAACAATCAGCAAATGTCACCTCTTTTTTTTACATTTTTTTATTGTGATGAGTCAAAAATTATCTGCACTCTGGCTGTAGAATTTATTCAAGTCAACTTTTACAAAAGACAAATGCATCATTTTTCAACATAAAATTGCCTTGCTTTTCAATAACTTTGTCCATCTGTCAACAAGCTTTCGTGCTCCCTTATTTTTTAAAATGTTTTAGGTGGAGCTGCGAGCCACAAATGCACCGCTGTCTTCACTTCTTCATCAGAGGTGAATCTTCACCCATGAATTGCTGCTTTCAGGGGATCAAACAGTGAAAGTCTGATGGAGCAAGATCAGAACTATTGGCATGATACTTTAACACTTCAAAATGAAGTTTTTGTGGAGTGTCAACAGTGTGGGCAGAGGTGTGCAGATGTGCACTGTCATGCAAGATCACAACACCCTGGGATAGCAGTCCTCTGAGTTTAATCCAAAATTTAGACTTCAGCTTTTCTGTGAGCATCTCACTGTAACGAACACTGTTCATTGTTAAACCTTTTTCCTGATAGTGTTCCAATCCTGGCCCTTGAGAATTCCAGAAAACTCTGAGCATCAATTTTCCAGCTGATGGTTGACTTTTTTTTCTTGGTTGGCAATTCAGGATGTTTCTGTTCCATACTCTGCCGTTTACTCTTAGCTTACCAACCAAGAAAAAGTTCAAAAGTTAACCACTGTTTCAATACATTGTTCAAAGTGTATTGAAAAGCAAAGAGATTGTGTTGAAAAAATGATACATTTGTCTTTTCTAAAAGTTGATTAAAATAAATTCTACAGTGAAAGTGCAGATAATTTTTGATGTACCCTAGTATATATAACAGTCTTGGCACTGCTGGTTAATGTACTGGACTGCAAGGTCAGTTTGAGCAGCGAGGTGGAAACCCATCTGTCAGTTTGTCGTATTGTGGTGGCTTGTGAGTTGCTGTGATTCTGGAAGCTATGCCTCAGGTATTTTAAATACCAGCAGGGTCCCCCGCGGTGGTCTGGTTTCAGATGAGCTCCCAGACGAAGACAGACTAGGAAAAAGGAGAGATGAACTACTTCCGAATATTTACTCACTGAAAATCTTATGAATAATAGAGAAACACTGTCAGATACAGGCCAGAAAATGAGCCCTTCAGGTTGGAAGGCACTTAAAATGAGACTGGAGAAAAGCTGCCTCCTCAAAATAGAGTTGACCGTGATGATGTGAAAAATCGTGGGAGTAAAGCCCTCGGGACCTTCATTTGCTGATGGGGCACAACTCAAAATGAAGAGAAACAGCTATAAACATCCATTGAAAGTCAGAACATGGAATGTATGAAGTATGAATCTAGGAAAAATGGAAATTGTAAAAAAATGAAATGAAATGCACGAACATTGATATTGTAGGATTTAGTGAGCTGAAATGGACTGTATTGGCCATTTTGACTTCAGACATATTGTCAGGAGGGACCAGTCGCTGAAGAAGGATATCATGTTTGGTAAGTTGGAGGGTCAGAGAAAAAGAGGAAGACCCTCAGCGAGATGGATTGGCAAAGTGTCAGCATCAATGGGCTCATGTGTAGCAACAATAGTGTGGTTGGCCCAGGTCCGGGCAGTGTTTCATTCCTGTTGTGCATAGGGCCACTATGAGCAGGTACCAACTTGATGGCACCTAACAACAACAAGAAGTCAGAACTGACCGGAAGCATTTAACAACAACAATGTAACCAAACATTTGCCATTTCAAATGTTGTTTTTCTTTGTACCTGTACATTTCGGTGGCATTGCTTAAGTTCGTCACAATGTGCAACCATCTCCACTATCCTTTTCCAGATGGCTCCACCACCAATGACAGACACTTAGTGTCCCCAGGCGTGCTCCTCCTCCTCCTCCCCCTCCCTCCTGCACCTGCTATGCACTCGGAAGCTTTGGTATGTATTGTTGCAGTTGTTAAGTGCCATTCAGTCAGTTCTCAGTCACAGCAACCTTGTAGAGTTTCTAAAGAGTGGCTGGTGGGTTTGAAACACCAACCTTGCAGTTAGCAGTCTAGTGCTTATCCTACAGTGTCATACCAGGATTCCATACATCAGCTTATTTCATAGAAATAGGGTCATACAGTATTTGCCTTTCCATGAACTCTCTTGTGATGTACAAGATCAGTGTTTGGCCAACAAGTTCATAAGCAGAGAATTTCGATTTCATGATCTATCCCTGCCTGGGTCCCATCCAGCCCAAGCACAATCCTCTACTATTCCTATCAATCCCAAAGCCATAGCCCCAGAGTAAGAAGGACCCAAGACCCACACCCTGGACAGTACTCAGGCCTCGGCCTGAGGAGACCGAAGTCCAAGAATACCCGCACCCACTGACCCACAACACTGTCAACTTTGAACATTGCCCTTCAGACAGGCATTTCCTCTGCCAGGAACAAACCACCTTCAGCCACCAAGGCCAAAGCTCTGAGGGTAGCCCCACCCCCACCACCAGAGCAGGAAGGGCAGCTTCTCCAGACTTCATTAATCTAACTTCGGCTCACGTGTCAAAGTGCATGAGACTTCTTGTAAAAATGATCCGGCTGCTAATTAGACTGTTTATAACTTGTTTCCCTGGTCGCTAATGATAATTAACATGCAAATCAGCTCCGGGAGGGGAGACACTGGGGTCCTCAGCTCATTTCGCAGTTAATTACTGTTTGCATACTTAACCATCACGGATATAAATGGTGGCATTTAGCCTAATGGGCAAGATGATCATTACACCAACGACATTTTTGAGAAGTCATTTCGCGGTGTTATTTTTCTGCATGATTAATGGCTGTGTGCCCGGTTGATAAACTTAGTTAGTTCAAGCCAATATAGGTTCTGTACACAGACTGGCGAACAGACTCCCAGTGCCCATTCATCTCCCCTCCAACCTCCCTTGGTTACAAGTTTTCAACAAAGAAATAGGGCAAAGGAGACAGTTGGGCAGCACTAGAGAAAAGGAAATGTTGTGTTTCGAAAGGAGCTGGTTTCCAGGGAGCTTCGACAGGTGGTACCCAGCTAGATGCTCAGTTTGGAGAGGTATGTGAGCCACAGTTGACCCCTTCTCAAGGAATCATGGAAGACTTGGCTTCATCTTCATTCATTCATTCATCAGAACAGGGACACAGCCCTGCCTGTCCAAAGCCAACATTGCAGCGAGGAAGCCCAACAACTAATAAATGGACTCCCAGGGTTGGGTGGTGGAGTCCCGGCAGGGGCCAGGAAGGAGCAGAGGTGACTGGGAAGACTTCTCTGAGTTGAGCCAGGAAGGATGAGAGAGTGAAGCTGGGTCAGGTGTCATGGAGAGGCCCTGGGGCTGGGACAGGTGAGGTAGCATGCAGCCTGGATGCTGGAGAGAGAGATGTGGGGAGAGAGGTGAGGAGCAGGCCTGAGAACAGGGAGAGGGGCAGGAGCAGTCTCAATGGGGGCACAGGGGACAGTGGTGGGTATCCTCGAAGGAGCTCTGGTAGCGTAGTGGTTACAAATCGGGCTGCTAACCTCAAGATCAGCAATTCACAACTACAACTACCAGCTGTTCCGTGGGAGAAAGATGAGGCTTTCTGCTCCCGTAAAGATTTATAGCCTTGGAAACCCTATTCAGGGTCACTATGCATTGAAACTGACTCCATGGCACACTAGCACCACCACTGAGGATGGGCCAGGTGTGGGTGTGAACAAGGTGAGGTGCGAAGACACCTCTGGCACTCAGGGCCAGTCAGTGCCTACTGACCTCTGACCAGGTGCTCAATGACCCTGTGGGCCACCTAGTGCTCAAGAAACTGCCTTGTCACCTGGAGCCCTTGTACCACTGAGCAGATGCCCTGGACACCAAGGCCATGCTGACTTGCTCACATGGGAAGGCGCCTGAAGCCACCACTAGGCTGTGAGTTCAGGGACCCCAGAGCCAGTCTGATACCAGTGAAGACAGCCACTGTGGGGAGCACAAACCTGCTCCTCCTCTACAGCAGCAGGTGTGTGGGGCACAGGAAGGGAGGGCCCCACCCACCCTGCATTATTGATCACCAGCTAGAAGGAGCCAGGAGAAACAAGAGGAGGTGCAGCTTGCAACAGGTGTGACTGTCCCACCTGAGGCTGCTGACCCAGGAAGGGAGCTGGAGAGGGCCCAGGAAGGGGCCCAGCCTATGGACAGTGCATGGCGGATGACATGGAGGGGTTCCTTCCCATTCAGCAATCCCCTGGAACTCCTACTGCCAGGACCAGAGACTGAAATTTCATCTGGTGACAACCAGGTCCCTAGCCCTCCTTGCTACCCTGGTCCCTCCCATCTCCTAGCCACAGGTAAGCTTCCTGGGGTTTAGGGTGCCCCTGGGCTGAGGGAGGTGTTGCTCAGAGTCCATAAGGTACAAGTAGGAGTTTCTGAGCTCTGGCAGCCTGGCAGCCCACACACTCTTGGAGAGCACTTGGGTGTTCTTGGGCAAGGGGGAGACACTGAGCACAGCCAGGGTTGCCCCCGGCTCCAGGGCTAGCAAGGGCCTGAGACACCCAAAGACAGCCTTTTGGGGGTTGTGGTGCAGCCATGGTTGTTGTATGTAAAGTCCCCTTTCTATGCGGCTGGTTTAGACTAGGAGTCTGCCCTCCTGTGTGCAACTGCTAAGGATTGGGTAGGTGGGGAGCAGGGGCAAAGGAGAGACAGGGCCTCACTGATGCTAGGCTTGTGGCCTGGTTTCAGCTACAGCTCTGTGGACTGGGGTGGTGTGCTCCAAAACATGCCAGGTAGGATTATGCCAATAGATCTACCACTGTCCAAGGGTGCTGGGGTGCTGGGGTGGTCCACTTCCAAACGGAAGGTCTCCCTGGGTCACATGGAGCTACATCCAGGGCAGGACGTGGAAGCCACCTCCTAGGTTTTGGGTCTAAAGCTGGGCTTGGACCTGACCCTTGGATAGACAGACAAGGCGACTTCTGGTACACCTGAACTTGAAAAGAAGGTGTCCGGTAAGTTTTTCCAAGGGGACACCGGCCGTGGGTTCATAAGAGTCCTTACAGAGCAAAGCCAGGTCCACACTCAAACTGGTGGAGCAGAGAGAGAGCTCTGGAGAGGCCTAGGTGCCTCTCACCTGGGCAGATGGTATCACCACTGGAGCCAGCTACAGACCAGCACCCTACCACCCTGGGGGATCAGAAGAGAACAGGTTGGAGCAAAGCTAACACTGAGATTCTGCTTCCTTAAAAGTAACCGTCACCACCATCAGTCAATTCTAATGCACAGTGACCCCATAAGACAGAGTTGTCATTGTCAGGTGCCATCGAGTCCGTCCTGACTCATAACGACCATTTATGCACAGCAGAACGAAACACTGCCCCATCCTGGGCCAACCTCAGTACTGTTGCCACACTTGAGTCTATTGATGCTGCCACTTGGCCAATCCATCTCGTTGAGGGATCTTCCTTTTTCTCTGACCCTCCCCCTTATCAAACATGATATCCTTCTCCAGTGACTGGTTCCTTCTGACAATATGTCCAAAGTATAAGAGAGGAAGTTTGGCCATCTTGGTCTCCAAGGAGCACTCTGGCTGCACTTCTTCCAAAACAGATCTGTTGGTTCTTTTGGCAGTCCATGGCACTTTCAGTATTCTCCTCCAACACCATAACTCAAAAGCATCAATTCTTCTACGGTCTTCCTTATTCACTGTCCAGCTTCCACATGCATATGAGGTTATTGAAAATACCATGGCTTGGGTCAGGCGCACCTTAGTCCTCAAGCTGATATCTTTGCTCTTCAACACTTTAAAAAGGTCTTGTGCAGCAGATTTGCCTAATGCAATAGGTCCTTTGATTTCTTGACTGCTGCTTCCACGAGTGTTGATAGTTGATAGATGGAGTAGAAATGCTATTTTGGGGTTTCCTAGACTGTAAATCTTTATAGGAACAGACAACTTTATCTTTCTTTAACTGACCTAGTGTTTAGCAGACCAGTGCTTAACCTACTGCACCACCAGGGCTCCCTCTGCATCTTTGTTGTTATTGTTGTTAAACTCTGACTCATAGCAACCCTGTATAGGGTTTCCGAGGAGCAGCTGGTGGGTTTGAACTGCTGACCTTGTGGTTCGCAGTCCAGTGCTTATCCTATAGCGCAACATCAGGAATCCTTAAAATGATTTATTTACAACTCTTAGGTGTTCATACCTAAGAAAATTCTGGAAGTGGGGTTCAGAGCTCTCCTTACAAAAGGTAGGTCTCTGTCCCTGAGTTGGGAACAATGAGGGCATCCCTGACTATTTCAGGAGTCTCCATCTACGTCACCTCCCCAAGGACACAGCTCCCAGACCAGGCCCGGGCAGGCAGCTGAGTCTGGAGCTAATCAGTGGCCTGGCCTAACCCATCTGGGTGTTCTCACTCCTAGGGGACCCAGTGCTGAGCCCACCCACCCCCAGCTTCGGCCCCAGGTACACTGAGTACCCACAAGCCCCACTAAGTCCAGTAGAGAGACCACAGAAATGCGGAGCAGGATTCTGCTCAGCTTCTCTCCAACGAAGCTTTCAGGATGTGGACATTGCTTCCAAAGAGCTTAACACAGCCTCATCTCCCACACAGATTAAACATCCTCTCATCATTTCAGTCTCCTGCTATTTTTCTTGGAAATCTCTCCTGGAGTTTGTGGGGTGTCCAGCCAATTGGCATCACGCCAACTGAGACTCCCAGTAGCCCATGTGTGCAGAGCAGAACTGTGTTCCACAGGGTATTCATGGTCAGAACATTCTGGAAGCAGATCACCTGACCTGTCTTCCAAATCACCTCTTAGTGAGTTCAAACATCCAACCCTTCTGTTAATATCAGGGTACATTATCAGCTTGCACCCCAGAGACTCTGTGGGCAGCCTAGTCCCATCCCAGGCATTGCCCTAGACACCCTGTTTGCCATGGAGCAGCTTCACCGTGGGGCACATCTGAGAGACTAAAGGCTTCACAAGGCTGACAGCTGCATCCTGGTCCACCTCTGACCCCAGCAGGCCAGCTGACTCTTGAAGCCAAAAACAAAGATCCCTGGACCCTGTCATTGCCATTATTGAACTGCAAAGACAGGACCACAATGTGATGCAACACAGTGCACACTCAGCTCCTGGCACAGTGGGTCTCCACCAAAGACTGTTCAGTGGGCACCTAATGTTTCCATTGCAGTAAAATCACATGTCCACCACAACCTATGAATAACCACGAACTCCGCAGAGACCACACCTGTTGTGTCAGGGTTTGGAGAGTGAAAGAAAGCCTAGGGCGTGTGACCAGGATTCATCCACCAACTGGACACAGGTCAGAAGAGGTGGACAATAGGATTCTTCTTGAATTCAGGTGTCACCCCAGGGCACGGGCCAGGTGTACCTGTATGAAGACATCTGTTCACTGGCCCTGAAGTCTGAAATTTACCAGCCTTGGCCTCAGCCTGCCTCCCAGCGTCTGCTGCTACTTTTCATTTTGGCAGAACCGGAAATCAGAACATGGCATGGAGAGGTATCCAGGATAACCAGGATCTTCCTGTGAGCTCTCCCAGGTGTGCCTCCCAAGCCTCTGTCTACAAAGGACCCACAGGGAAAGCATGAAGATTTGATACTCAGGAGCTCAGCAAATCCTCCCCTCACAGCAGCCACCCTGCCCCCTCCCCTCACCCCTCCTCTGGACAATGGAGGTTGTGAACAAAGCTCATGGTCACAGAGACCACCGGGCTCATCTGGCCAGTGCCCGAGGGTCTCCGTGGCACTGTATGCCAGGCCAAATGTGGGGAGCTAATGGGACTGGTGTGATGGTAAATGCCATACAACCTTCATGCCCCTGGGCCTGCTCCATTATGACTCTGCTTAATTAGGGTAATTAAGATGAAAGTGATCAATGCAAGGCAATTAGAAATCTCTTAAGAACTTGTCACCCCTGCACTGTGCTTCTCGAAGGTGAAGGAGCCAGAACACACCTGAGAGCCAGACCGGAAGCCAGGCCTGCTGGCCACACCTGCCATCTTCCTGGGTCTTGTCCTAGACCCCACACTACCTACCCTCTGGGAACAGCTTATCTGTCCCTGTCCATGGAGGCCACATCTCTGCCCACCAAGAGGGCATTCAAAACACAGCCCCATCTCAGTGTTCTCTGCCATGACTTTCACGTGCCCCAGCGGGCACTCCACTGATTCCTTGAACCTCTGCACCCCTCACTCAAAGCAGAACATCACTGCAGATACTCAGCTCCCCTCAGCCTTCCGGGAGCCCAGCAGCCCCAGCCAGCATCCTGCAGTTCACTCTTAAGCTGCTGGTGCTGATGGTGTATCCACGGTGTGCCGTGGAGTCCACGGTGTGCCGTGGAGTCGGTTCTGACTCATAGTGACTCAGTTACCCTGTATAGGGTTTCCAAGGCTGTAAATCCTTACGGGAGCAGAAAGTCTTGCCTTTCTCGTGAAATGGCTGGTAGTTGTAGATTCAAACTGCTGACCCTATGGTTAGCTGCCCGACTCATAATCACTGCGCTGCCAGAGCTCCTTGTTGCTGGGAGAGTCCTAAAGAGCTCCTGCTTGTAGTCCCGAACTGACGTGCTTCCCTCGGCTCTGAGCCTGGACCCAACCACGGACAGGTCTCTCTCCTCAGGACCCGCTGAAGGTCAGAGAGGAAGAAGAATGGCGTAGATAGGGGGATAGCCAGGCCAGGGGGCTGGACGTGGTCCCAGTGGTGAAGGACCCAAAGCAGGCCGAGATCAATCTCGGGTGGGGGGTGGGGGGAGTAACGCACGGTACACAGTACCCAAAGGAAACCAGATAGAGTGGAGGAGCTACAGGGAGGAGTCCAGACCCCATGAAGTTCCTCCCTGTCCGGGATTAGGGGAAGGGTGAGAGCAAGGGGAGGATTTTCCCCAAAACCCAGGCAGTCCCCACCCAACCCAAGCGCCTCAAGGCCCCTCTGAGCTCTCCCTTCATAGCCCCTCCTAGTAATGGAGACAGGGGTCGCAATGCAGGGCGCCCACCACCAGGGGCAGCGCGGAGCTGCAGGAGCCAGGGTGTTGACGATCTCCAGGGAGACGGCATTGCCTGCCCCAGGGCAGGGCCTGATGTCCAGGGCCCCGGCAGGCAGCGGTGGGAGAAGCAAGTATCTGCAAGAACCCGCAGGAACGCAGCCCAGCCCACTGCCCCTCTGACGCCATTCATCCCGCAGCGCTCCTAGCAGCCTCTGGAGTCACCGAGCAGCGGGAGTGCGTCTAAGCGTGAGTCTGAGTGTGCACATGTGTGAATGTGTGTGAGGTGTGCTTGTCCATTCTACCTGGTGTGTATCTATGTCAGGGAGAATATATAGAGGGAGAACTTGATTACAGAAACGTTGGGAAGAAAGGACCATGGGCCCTTGGTCCTTCAGACCAGGTTTGTGGGGTGGGGATAGGAGGGGCTGGGGAAAACTCACAATAGGCTAACCAGCCCTGGGAATTCGGACCTCAGAGTGCAGAGTCCGGCATGAGCAGGTAAGCAATGACTTGGCCCTGAGCTTGGTCACAGTCCTTGGAGATGAGCTGGAGTGCTGAGTAGGCTGGAGACCTGTTTCATCTGGTTTGACAGGTGGATTCAGCTTTCTGGAGGGTCCTGCACTGGGAAGGGTGGGATATAGTAAGCTCAGCATCTGACCCTTCACATCACCCAACTTCTCCCCACCAAGGAGTGTGGGAAGTGTGGGGCATCTTTTTTCTGACAAGGGCCAGCCATTCGGGCATTTATAACATCATTTAATATAAATGTATGTTGCTATGAAAAAAGTTCCGAGACTTACTGAATTCCGAGTCCAGCCTTGGCAGGGCTGGACCACATGGTGTCCTACCCCTTGGCATATGAGGACAAGAGTCTCACAGCATTACCACCCATTCTACAGACAAGGAAGCTGAGGCACAGTCTGCCAAATCAGAGCCCACTTCCCCTTCCCCTCAGAGACTGCCCAATGTGGGAGACCATAGCACTCCGGTT
Source organism: Chrysochloris asiatica (assembly GCF_000296735.1). NCBI lineage: Eukaryota > Metazoa > Chordata > Mammalia > Afrosoricida > Chrysochloridae > Chrysochloris > Chrysochloris asiatica. Next base: position 2,713,839 of record NW_006408691.1, on the reverse strand, counting down.
TCACTCCGCAGGGCTCTGAGCTGGTATGGGACTGCAGTGGGGTCGGGCTGGGGGCACTCTGACTGGACTCCCTTCACTCCCCTCCCCCAGGTGCTGAGGACTGGACATGGGTCCATCAGGTCTGAAGGAGTGATGTCGGCCCAGGAGCTTGTGGCCTGCCTCTGCAGGGAGGGCGACCAGCATCTGGCCCTGGGACAGTCTCTGTTGGCCACTGCCTTCTACCTGGCAGCCTTCAGCTGCCATGCCCCCTCAGCAGTGCGGAGTGTTCGTTCGGCCCTGGCAGAGACCCGGGGAACAGCCGTGGTCACCACACTGGAGGCCTGGTGCCGTGGGGATGGCCAGATCCCCACCATCCACTGGGATGGCATGGCAGTGGTGTCTCTGACAGGAACCCTGGCTTCTGCCTTCCTGGCCGCTCTGTGCCCAGACCACCCGGCTTCCGTGCTGCACACACTGGCTGGTCTGCTGGCCCACGGACGTCATGAGGAGGTGGCTCAGCGCTGCGATGCCCTGCTGGCCACCCACTCTCAGCAAACCCTGGAGCTGCAGTTGACCCGAGCCCTGGCCTGGGTCCTGTCCCGAGTGCAGGTGGACAATGGTGTGGCCGACTACCTGCAGGCTTTTGCTGAGAGCCCTGAGCAGACAGTAACTTTCATCCGAGCCCACCAACAGCCCTACCTCCCCCTGCTGGTCTGCACCCTCCAGGACCACATCTCAGGTCACCGGGAGACAGCAAGCATTGCCAACCAGCAGGAGACCAACTGCCATCGACTCATGGCTGCCCTAGGTCCTGGGGGTGCCCGGAGCCAGCAGCCCCTCCCACCCACAGCACTGCTCCAAGAAGGCAGGTATGAGGACTGCCTGGCAGCATGCAACCAAGCCCTCGAACCAGATGCAGTAGGCAGCCAACCCCAAGGTAGGAGTGCAGTCCACATCTCCTTGGGTCTGGGTGACAGTCCCGCCACCATACCTTCTCAGCAGGTGAAGACCTGGGTTGGCCATGGGATCCCACGGGCCCAACTGTGAGCAGGTGGCCCAATCTTTGTGAGGCTGAACGTGGCCCTTGGCAGCCAGGGCTCTGAGAAGTATGGAAGGCTGGTGTCACCTAATCTGTAGATCGTTGGTCGGGAGAGTGAGCAGTACTGGGCCTCTGGGGGCCTCAGGGAAGGCCTTGTTTAGGGGCTTGGGTCACCACATTGCCAAGATGGCCAGGTCTCCTGCCCTTGTGAACATTCAGCAAATAAACACACAAAATCAGAGAACCACCGGAACTGTGCTAAAGAATGGGCTGTGCTCAGTGATCAGGGAAGGCGTCTTAGAGGTGGTGTGCTTGAGCTGAGACTGGAGAAGCTTCTGTGAGGACTGAGGAAGTGACTCCAAACTGTGGAGACAGAACACCCCTGGTCAATGTGGAGTGGGAAGCTTGGAGACTGCAGGCATCTTAGAGTCCTGGGGACAAGGAAGTAGGAACATTGAAGCTGCACAGTGTGGCATGAGATGATTTGAGATGCACATGAAAAGCATCCTCAGGCTGAGGTGTTCACAAGTCACCCAAAAGAAGCTGTGTGAGAACAGCCTGCCGGGAGGCTGCCCTTGATTCTGGTGCGTGGTGATGATGATCCGGATGGGAGAGGGTAGGAGAGAAGTGGAGGCGTGAGAGGTCCCAGAGTTGGAGGTGACTGGGAATGCTGGTGGACTTTCGTGGTGACGAAAGGCATGGTCAAGGGTGTCAAGAGTGATTTTAGGAGTCCAGCTGGAGCCGTTGGCCTGGGGGACAGAGAAGGGGGCTCAGAAACATTGGGTGTTCTAGGGAGTCCTGGTGTGGTGCTATGGGTTAATGTGATGGACTGCAAAGTTGGTTTGAACCGCAAAGTTGATGGTTCAAGTTCACCAGCCGCTCTTGGGAAACCCTATATAAGGTCGTTATGGGTCGGAACCAACTCTACGGCACAACAGCAGTCTAGGACGCTGCTCCTCCTTGGTCTCTACTGGCTCCTTCTTGGAGGACTGTGTGTGGGTGGTTAGGAGCACTGCACCGTCAGCTCACCACACAGCTAGGTCCCTCTGTGTGTCACCGGGTACACGTGGTGGGGGAGATGTGGATATGAACTAATTGACAAGATGCCCCAAACCTGTAAATAAAAATGGTATCTGCCTCACAGTCAGAGCTCAAGAAATGTCACCTGAGCCAATTGGCAGAAGTGGCTGGACACAGGGGCCTTGAAGTGAGAAGGGCCTTGGGTTGAAGAATGAGTTATGGAGACGTCAGAGCCTAGCACAATGTAGAACTCAGAGTCCAAAGAGGGAGAGAGCAGTGAGGAGAGGAAGCTCATCCTAGATGCACCCTAGGACATGTCGAGGTGCTGACGTTCATCCACAGCCTCTTCCTCAGAGATGGACAGCGCCCACACCATGTGTGCGTGGTCCACAACACATGCCGAGAGTTCGGTGTGTTAGAGATGGGCTGGCTTTGGACTTGAGGGTGCCTCTAATCACCCACACAGCTCCCCTAGAGAGAGAGGCCAACAGGGGATGGAAGAGCAGCCCAGGATGAAGGAGGGCGATGCAGTACCTGTGGAACATGGATGAGAGGTGGGATGCACCAAACACTCCACCTTAGAAAGCAGCTGCTGAGCATATGCCTAGGCTCTTATGGATGACAAAATATGGAGGCAGAGGCCAGATAGAGACAACTTGGCATGGATTGAATCATGTCCCCCAAAACATGTGTCATACGTGGTTGGACCATGATTCTCAGTGATTTCGCGGATCTGTAATGATGTAATCTGATATGATCCACCTTGATCTGATGTGAGGGGAGTTGCCCTGGAGTGCAGCCAGCATCGCCTTTTATCTTCTTGTTGTTGTTAAGTACCGTGGAGTCGGTTCCGACTCATAGCGACCCTGCACAGGGTTTCTGAGGCTGTAAATCTTTACAGGAGCAGAAAGCTTCATCTTTCTCCCACAGAACAGCTGGTAGTTTCAAACTGCCGGCCTTGAGGTTAGCAGCCCGATTCGTAACCACTACGCTACTTGATGTTGTTAATTGCCATCGAGTCTGTTCACCTGATGTTGTTAGGTGCCGTGAAATCAGTCCTGACTCATAGCAATCTTATCCACAACAGAACTAAATGCTACCCAACTGCACCATCCTCACAATTGCTGTCACCACTGAGTCCATTGCTGCTGCCATTGCAATATTTCATCTCACTGGGGTCTTCCTCATTTTTGCTGACCAGCCACTTCACCTACCAGGATGTCCTTCTCCAGGTCCTCCTGAGAATATGTCGGAAGTATAAGAGAAGTCTGGCCATCCTGGCTTCTAAGGAACACTCTGGTTGTACTTGTTCCAACACAGATTTGTTTGTTCTTCTAGCAATCCACGGTGCTTCTAATATTCTCCTCCAACACCATAACTCAAATGCATCTATACTTCTACAGTCTTCCTTATTCACTGTCCAACTTTTACATGCACATGAAGCTGCTGAAAATACTTTGTCACGCCTTAGTCTTCAAACTGACATCTTTACTCTTCAACACTTTAAAGAGGTGTAATGTAATACATCATTTGATTTTTTTCACTGCTGCTTCCTTGAGTGTTGATGATGGATCCAAGCAAAATGAAGTCTTTGATAACTTCAGTCTTCTCTCCATTTATCATGATGTTATTTATTGCTCCGTGGTGAGGATTTTTGTTTTCTTTACATTGAGGTGCAACCTATACTGAAGTCTTTGATCTTCATCAGTGAGTATTTATTGTCTGATCTTCATCAGTAAGTTCTCTTCACTTTGAGCAAGCAAGGTTGTATCATCTGCATATCTCAAGTTGTTAATGAGTCTTCCCCCAATCCTGTTGCCATGTTCTTCTTCATATAATCTAGCTCATTGGATTATTTGCTCAGCATACAAATTGAGTAAGTATGGTGAAAGAATACAACCCTAGCGCACACCTTTCCTAATTGTAAATCATTCAGTGTTCCCTTGTTCTGTTAGAATGACTGCCTTTTGGTCTATATATGGGTTCCTCAAAAGCACAGTTAAGTGTTCATAAATATTCATGCTCCTTAGTGTTGTCCATAACTTGT
>NW_006408691.1:2702436-2703919 GCF_000296735.1 Chrysochloris asiatica | reverse complement strand
ATAATGGTATTAACTGGTCTTCCTTGTAGGCATATAGTCTATCACAAACTGCATTGTATTTCTCAATAGATCTTGAATTGTTCATTTTGATGATGAATGTGACACCATTACTGTCCAATTTGTCATTCCTGACAAAGGAAACCATATGATTGTCTGATTCAAGATGACCAGTAGCAGGCCATTGCACCTCATGAATGCATAGGATGTTGATCTTTATGCATTTATTTAGTTTTTGGTGACTTTCAATTTTCCTAGATCCGTACTTCGTACATTCCATCTTCTGATTATTAATGGATGTTTTCAGCTGTTTGTTCCCATTTTGAGTTGTGCCCCATCAGCAAACAAAAGTCCTGAAAACTTTATTTCATGCATGTGATTAAGGTCACGTTTACTTTGAGGAGGCAGCTCTTCCCCAGTTGTATTTTTTAGTGCTTTCCACCTGAAGGGCTCATCTCCTGACACTATTATCTGATAATATCCCACTGCTATTTATGATGTTTTCAGTGGCTAACCATTCAGAAGTGGTCCACCTTTCCTTCTTCCTGTTGTTGTTAAGTGCCGTCGAGTCGGTTCCGACCCATAGCAACCCTGTACAGGGTTTCCGAGGGAAGCTTCACTCAAACCTGTCCACCATGAGTGACCCTCCTGATAATTAAAACACCAGTGGCATAGCTTCAAGCACCACAGCAACTCACAAGCCACCACAGTAGAACAAGCCGACAGATGAGTAGTGCATTAACTACGTTGTTGTTGTTGTTGTTGTTGTTAGACTCATAGCAACCATACGCACAACACAATGAAACACTGCCCAGGCCTGCACCATTCTCACAATTGTTGTGATGTTTGCACCCATTGTTGCTGCCACCGTGTCAATCCATCTGGGGGGTCTTCCTCTTTTTCACTGACCAAGCATGATGTCCTTCTCCAGAGACTGGTCATTCCTGATGACATGTCTGAAGTATGAGAGACAAAGTCCTGGCTTCCAAGAAGTACTCTGGCTGTACTTCTTCTAACAGATTTGTTTCTTCTTCTGGCAGTCCATGGGACTTTTTATATTCACATTTTAAAAACATTCACTTCAATAATTTCTGATGCAAGGTTTTCATTAGCATTAATATTCCTGTCATTCTTAATTTTTTTCTTTTGCGTTTTTTTCTTTTGATGAATATTTACATACAGCATAATGTAAAAATCTTAAGAGCACATCTGCTGAATGTTGACAAATGTTATTTATAACTCAAACTTCTATCAAGATATAAAATATTATTATTCCCCAGAATGTTCCCTCATGATCCTTCCCAGTCAGTCCCTACCGTGATAGATTAGTTTTGTTCATTCTGTAATTTGATAAAAATGGAATCATACACTATATACCCCTCTTATGTAAGGCTTTTTTTTTTGCACTCAATATAATGTTTTTGAGATTTACCCATGCTATTGTCTTGGTTTTGACTGCCTTCCCCATCACCCAAATTAGGACATG
>NW_006408691.1:2692607-2702139 GCF_000296735.1 Chrysochloris asiatica | reverse complement strand
TCGACTAATTTGACTCAGCATAATGCCCAGCACAGGTTCCTCCACGTTATCTGATATTTTGCAGAGTCATCATTATTCTTCAGTGTTGCATAATATTCTATTGTGTGTGTACCAAAGTTTGTTCAACTTTTCCTCTGCCGATGGGCATCTAGACTATTTCCATATTTTTGCTGTTGTAAATAATGCCACAGTGGACCTGGGAATGCATGTATCTATTCATATTTTGACTCTTATTTCTTGAGGATATATGTCAAGTAGAGAGATTGTTGGATACTACGGTATTTCTATTTCCAACCTTCTGAGAAACTGCTGTATCATTTTCCAAAGCAGTTGCAGCATTTTACAGTCCCACCAGCATTGTAGGAGGGTCCCATACTCTCCACACCCTCTCCAGCATTTTTTTTGTTTTTCAACTTTGCAATTAATGCTGGAGTAACATGATGTCTCATTGTTGTTTTGATTTGCATCTCTGATACCCTAGTGGTTACAAATTGGGCTGCGAACCTTAAGGTCAGCAGTTCGAAACTACCAGCTGTTCCGCGGAAGAAAGATGGGGCTTTCTGCTCCCGTAAAGATTTACAGCCTCAGAACCCCTGTACAGGGTCACTATGAGTTGGAATCGACTCCACGGCACATAACAACAATGACAAGTGATCTTGAGCATTTCTTAATATGTTTGTTGGCTGCTTGAATGTCTTCTTTGGTGAAGTGTCTGGTTATGTACTTTGCACATTTTTCGACTGCATTATTTGTCTTCTTATTAAAATGTTGAAGTGTTCTATGAATTTTAAGTCGTAATCCTTTGTTTGATATATCATTGCCAAAAGTTTTTTGTTTTTTTTTTTCCCAGTCTGTGGATTCTCTTTTAACTCTTCTGGTGAAATCTTTTGATGCACATAAGGGTCTAATTTTTAGGAGATCCCAGTAATCTATTTTGTCTTCTGCTGTTTGTGTGTTTTCAATTATGTTTGATAGTGTATTGATGCCATGTATCAGAGCATCTGAGCTTGTCCCCATTTTTTCATTGATAATCTTTATGATTCTAGGTTTTACATTTAAATGTTTTATCCGAGTTGAATTCATTTTTGTATGGTGGTGGTTTTGTGCCGTGGAGTCAGTTCCAACTCATAGCAACCCTGTACAGGGTTTCCGAGGCTGTAAATCTTTACGGGAATAGAAAGCCTCATCTTTCTCCTGTGGAACAGCTGGTAGTTTCGAACTGCTGACCTTGAGGTTCGCAGCCCGATAATCTTTTATCCAAGTTAAATTCATTTTTGTATAGGGTGTGAGATATGGGTGTTGTTTCATTCTTCTGCAAATGGATTTCTCATTTTTCCAGAACCATTTATTAAAGAAACTATATCTCTTCCTCATTTAATTTGCTTTGGTCATTTGTCAAAGACAAACTGAACATAGGTGGATGGATTTACTTCTGGGTTCTCAATTCTGTGCCATTGATCTATGTGTCTTTCATTGCATAAGTGCAAGGTTTTGGGTTACTACGGCTGTGTAGTAGCTTTTGAGATCAGGAAATGAGAGGCCTATTTTGTTCTTCTCTTTTTTAGTAATGTTTTGCTTATCTGAGGTGTCTTCCCAGTCCATATGAAATTGATGATTAGCTTTTCCATCTCTTTAAAGAATGTTTTTAGAAACTGGACTAGATTACATTACGTCTATAGATTGCTTTGGGTAGTGTTGACATTTTCACAACATTGAGTCTTCCTATCCATGCCAAAAGAACCAATGGATCTGTTTTGGAGGAGGTGCAGCCAGAGTGCTCCTTGGAGGCCAGGATGGCTAAGCTTCGTCTCTCCTACTTTGGACATGTAGTCCGGAGGAAACAATCGTTGGAGAAGGATGTCATGCTGGGTAGGGTGGAGGGTCAGAGAAAAAGAGGAAGACCTCTAACGAGATGGATCGGCCAGGTGGCATCATTGATGGACTCGGGGGTGGCAGCGGTGGTGAGGTTGGCCCAGGATCGAACATTGTTTCGTTCTGCTGTGCATGGGGTCGCTATGAGTCAGTTCCGACTCGATGGCACCTGACAACAACAACAAAATCCATGGTATATAGATGGCATATTCTTTATAGTATACACTTCCATTTTTGTAGGTCTCTTTTGGTTTCTCGTAGTAATATTTTGTCGTTTTCCTTGTATAGGTCTTTTGTTTCTCTGGTTAGATTTATTCCTAAGTATTTCATCTTTTGAATGGCTATTGTAAATGGTTTTGGTTTCCTGATTTCCTTTTCAGAGCTCTCTTTATAAGTATGAAGGAATCCAACTGATTTTTGTATGTCGCTATTGTACCCTGCCACTTTGCTGAATTTTCCAATAAGTTCCAATCATTTTCTTGCCGAGTCTTTGGGATTTTGTAAGTATAGGATCATGTCAACTGCAAATAGAGAGAGTTTTACTTCTTCTTTGCAATGTGTTGTTGTTGTTAGGTGCCGTCAAGTCCGTTCCAACTCATAGCAATCCTTTATAGGGTTTCTGAGACGCGACTGGTGGGTTTGAACCACAAACCATGAAATTAGCAGTCCAATGTTTATCCTACAGTGCCACCAAATTTGGATGTCATTAATTTCCCTTTCGTGTCTTATAGCTCTGGCTAAGACTTCTAGCACAGTATTAAATAGAAGTGATGATGAAGATCATACTTGTCTGGTCCCTGTTCACAAGGGGAATTACTTCAGTCTCTCTGCATTGAGAATGATGTTGGATGTTGGTTTTGTATTGTTGTTGTTGTGAAGTGCCATCGAGTCAGTTTTGACCCATAGCAACCCTGTATAGGGTTTCCAAGGATCAGCTGGTTAGCTTGAACTGCTGACCTTGCAGTTCAAATGGCTTTGCAATCTGGCACATTAACCCACAGCACCATACCAAGACTCTATTTTAAGAAAGTTCCCTTCTATTCCTGTTTTGTTGAGTGTTTTTATCAGGATTGGGTATTGGTGTTTGTCAAATGCCTCTCTGCATCAATTGATATGAGCATGGTTTTTTTTTTCCTTTGTTTTATTTATGTGGTAGATTGCATCGATTGTTTTTCTAATATTGAACCATCCCTGCATACCTGGTGTGAATCATACTTGGTCATAAGGTATTGTTTTATTGCTATGTTGTTGAATACTACTACCTAAGATTTTGTTGAGAATTTTTGCATCTATGTTCATGAGGGATATTGCCCTATGATTTTCTTTTTAAGTGATATCTTTGCCAGATTTTGGTATCAGGGTTATACTTGCCTCATAAAATGAAGCCGGGAGCTGCCCATCCTTTTCTATGCTCTGGAATAATTTGAGTAGAATTGGTATCAGTTCTTCTCTAGATACTTATTAGAATTCACCAGTAAAACCATCTGGGCCCAGACTTTAAATAAAGTCGGAAGCTTTTTAATGACTTGATCAATTTCTTCTTTTGTTTTAGGTCTGTTCAAGTTTGCTACTTCCGTTTGTGTTCGTTTAGGTAGGTTGTGTGTTTCTAGATATTTGTCTACTTCTTCTAGATTTTCAAATTTGTTGGAGTACAATTCTTCATAGTATTCTGTTATTAGCCTTTTTATTTCAATTGGTTCTGTTGTGATGTTGCCCATATCATTTCTTATTCATGCTATTTCCATCTTTGCCTTCTTTTCTTTTGTTAGATTTGGCAATGGTTGTCAATTTTGTTAATCTTTTCAAATAATCAACATCTTGTCTTGTTGATTCTTTCAATTATTTTTGTTTTCTACTTCATTTCTTTCTGCTTTAACCTTTAATATTGGAGATGTTGGGTTAAGGTGTTGATTTCAGCTTTTACTTCTTTTTGGTATGTGCATTTGTTGCTATAAATTGTCCTTTGAGCACTGATTTTGCTGTGTCCCAAAGTTGTAGTATATAGTGTTTTTGTTTTCATTCAACTCTAATAATGTTTTATTTCATTTTTTATGTGTTCCATCACCTAGTGACTTTTAAGCAGGTTGTTATTCAAGTTCCATTTATCTGATTTTCCTCTTGATCTTCCTGTTATTGATTTCTAATTTTATAGCATTGTGATCTGAGAAGATGCTTTATAGTATCTTGATGTTGTATTTTAATTTATTAAGGTTTACTTTGTGATCTAACACATGGTCTATTCTGGAGACTGTTCCATATGCACTGAAGAAGAATGTATATTGTGCTGTTATTGTGTTGAGTCCTCAGTATGTGTCTATGAAGTCAAGTTGGTTGATTGTGTTGTTTAGTTCCTTTGTGTCTTTATTGAATTGCTTTGTAGTTGTTTTGCCCTTCATCAAAAGTGGTGTATTAAAATCTCTTACTATTATTGTGGAGTTATCTATTTCTTTCTTCAGTTCTATTGGACTTTGATTTATACATGTTGAGGCTCTATCACTGGGAGCATAAATATTTATCATGAATATGTCCTTTGTTCAGTTGAGCCTTTAATGATGACATAGTGCCTCTCCTATGCTGGTTTTTGCCTTAAAGTCTATTTTATCAGTGATTAAGATTACCACTCCTGCTCATTTTTTATTGCCATTTGCTTGCTATATTTTTACATCCTTTGATTTCTAGTCTATTTTTGTCTTTGTTTGTAAAGTGTGTCCCTTGTAGACAGTATATTAAATGATCCTGTTTTCTTATCCATTCTGCTACTCTCTCTCTCTTTTGTCTGGTGCATTTAATCCATTCATATTTAGTATAATTATCGATAGGTATGAATTGATTGCTGTCATTTTGCTGTGTGTTTCTTTATTTATAAGTTGTTACAGATTCCTTGAATTCCTGTTTATCTGCCCAAGTCCTTTTTTCATTGTCATATTTGAGGTACAGTTTTGCAGGGTATGTAATATTGGTTGATTTTTTTTTTCTTTCAGAGTTTGTGTATATTGTTCCAATGTCTTCTTGCCTACATGGTTTCTGCTGAGAAATCAGAGCTTGCTCTTACTGGTTCTCCTTTATAGATGATTTGGCAAGTGTTATTATATGTCTTGGGGTATATTCTGTTTGGTGTTCTTTTGGCTTCTTGAATGTGTATCTTCTCATCTTCCATGGTATCAAAGAAGTTTTCTTGCAACAGGTCTTCAACAATTTTCTCTGTGGATTTTATTGTATTTTCCTATTCTGGAATTCAATAGCCCGTACGTTATTCTACTTCCTGGTCTCCCACATAAATCTTAAGCTTTGTACAGATTTTTTTTTCTTCTCTTCTATCATTGTTCTTCCAGATTACTAGTATTGATTTATCTTGAAGCTCACTAATTCAGCCTTTCATTGATTGAAACCTACTCTTTTATCCTTTCAATGAATTTTCCGTTTCTAAAAAAATCTCAGAATTAATCTGTATTTCTTTTTTGCACTTTTTGTATTGTTTCAAATTTTACATTTATTATTTTTTCTTTTTGTTCTTGTACTGTTTTCCTGACTTCATCTAAATATTTTTCTGTGTTCCCAACCCTTTCTTCACTCTTCCTCTTAATTTGTTGAAAGAAACTCTTTCTTGGATATTTCCATTATCCTTTCTTCCTCAGGACCATTTACTGGTTCTTTTTCTTAGACATTTATTTTAGCCACTCTCTTATTTTTTCATATGAACTGAAATTGTCTGTGATTTCCAAGACACTGTGGTAGTATCGTGTATATATTTAACTGATGATTATATGTTGGTGTATTCTTAGGTTCTCACCAACTCCCTTCTCTGGATGTTACTGAAGAATAGAATTGTGTGTCCAGTTCTCCATTCGTTGTTCATGCAGCTTGGTTTGTTGGTGTTGTTTTTAAGTGCTGTCAAGTCAATCCCAACCCATAGTGACCCTGTATAGGGTTTCCAAGGAGAAGCTGGTGAGCTCGGTTTAGGATGAGTTTAATTGGTGTTGGCTGTTGCTCAGTTGCTCGAGGAGCTGGTATTGACTTTTGTCCAGTGAGTTGAGCTGCAGAGGGTACCGCTGTGTCTAGGCTATATAAGCATGAATTCTGTCTCTTTTAGGGTGAGGCAAGAAGAGAAAACACATATACACAAACACAAGACAATAAAACAAAGCAAACAAGCAAACAGTTATGAAAAAAGAAAATCATAAAGGAGATTTTTTTTTTCAAAACACAGGCAATAGCAAGAAAAAAAATATCTAGGAAGAGAAAAGAGGAACAGTAAAATACAGTTATAGAAGAGAAAAATAAGAGGGGGAACTAAACAAAACTATAAAAAGGAATGATGAAAAAAGAAAGAAGCTAGAGAATAGTAAAGAGGGAAAAAAACACAGAAAAAAGGCAGGAAAAGAAAAACAGAAGAAATCATGAGGAAAAACTAAAAGCCGAGGCAGAAAAGATAGACAGAAAGGGACGGGAGAGACAGAAAAAGAAAGAGTGACTGCAGAAAAATGACAAAAGGAGGCAAAAACAAAACAATGTAAGTGCTGAAACCAAAAAGAAGAAAACCTTAGGGCATTCCGGTTAATCATAGAGCTCAGGAGGTGGTTGGAGAAGGGCCTTTAGTGGATTCCTATAGGTCCAGTGTGGCGCTGCAGGTTAATGAGCTAGACTGCAAAGTCGGTTTGAACTGCAAGATTGGCAGTTCAAGCTCACCAGCTGCTCCTTGGAAACCCTACACAGGCTCGCTATGGATCGAAACTGACTTGAAGGCACTTAACAACAACAACAAATAGGCCCAGGCATTGTCCATCCGGATCAAAGGGTCACCAGGGACTGGGCCAGTTCAAAGTTGAACAGGTGGTTCTGTGGGCTCTGTATATCTGGAGAAGAATCTGCTCAAATCCAGGTGCGAAGACAGTACTGTGGGCCCACAACCTCTCAGCTATGAACTCATGGACAGCAGGGCTGTGCTGGAGGTGGATGAGGGTGGAGGTTGGTCACACCGCCAGTCAACAGGACAACTTGGGGAACAGGAAAAAGGCATACTTTCCAGTTGTCAGTCCCCAGCATGAATCCACACTGCCAGGTCATGTTCTCTGAAGCTGCCAGCAAAAGTTCAAAATGCTGCAGGGCCACATCCGACTGGGAGAGCCTTCACCAGTCTGTCTCCCTCCATCGCCGCCCCCATCATCAGCCCCTCCTCCCAGAAAGCACCTGTCCGCTTCTCCAATCGTTCCTGTGAAGCTCAGAGTCCCAGAATTGTCATCTGTGTTTCCTTTAGTCTCCCCTCCTGGTGTGGTGATATATGAAAGCACTGGACCGCAAGGTCGGCTTGAACCATGAGGTCAGCAGTTCAAACTCACCAGCAGCTCCTCTGAAATGCTATACCGGGTCGCTATGAGTCAGAACCAACTCCACAACACTTAACAACAACATCTTTGTCTCAGAGGATCTGAGTGACATTTCTTCCTAGTCTGCCATCTTAGCTGTCCTCAGGCCATGGTACTTTAAATATTCTTCTTCAACACCATAATTCAAATGCATCATTTCTTCTGTGGTTTTCCATATTCATTGTCATACTTTCCTATGCATATAAGGCTATTGAAAATACCTTGGGTCAGGCACAACGTAGTTCTCAAAATAACATCTTTGTTCTTAAACACTTTAAAGAGGTCTTATGCAACAGATTTGCCTAATGCAATACGTCGTTTGGTTTCTTGACTGCTGCTTTCATGAGTGTTGATTGTATGTCCAAGCAAAATAAAGTCTTTGCAAACTTTAATCTTTTTTCCTTTTATCATGATGCTATTTATTGTTCCAGTAGTGAAGATTTTTGTTTCCTTTACTCTGAGTTGCAATTCATACTGAAGGCTGTAGTCTTTGATCTTCATTAGTAAGAATTTTAAGTCCTCTTCGCTTCCAGAAAGCAAGGTTGTGCCATTTTCTCCCAATTCGGACGCTACATTCTTCTTCATATAATTCAACTTCTCTGATAATTTGCTCATCATACAGATTGAATAGGTATGATGAAAGGATACAACCCCGGCACACACCTTTCCTGATTTAAAATTATTCAGTATTCCCTTGTTCTGTTCTAACAGGTTCCTCATGAGCACAATTAAGTGCTCTGTAATACCCATTCTTTGCAATGGTATCCATAGTTTCTTATGTTCCACATAGTTGAATACCTTTGCATAGTCTACAAAGCACAAGTAAACATCTTTCTGGAATTCTCTGCTTTCAGCCAAGATCTATCTGACATCAGCAGTGATATCCCTTATTCCATTTCCTCTTCTGAATCCAGTTTGCATTTCTGGAAACTCTCTGTCGATGTCAGACGATTCCTCTTCTGAATCCAGTTTGAATTTCTATAAACTCTCTGCAACAGTTTTTTAATCATCTTCAGCAAAATTTTACTTGCCTTCAAACCTGAGGGGTCGTGTTTTAAATGTCCTTCAACCTGAGGGGCTCATCTTGTGGTACTACTATACCAGACAGTATTCTGTTGCTATTTATAATGTTTTCCTTGACTAGCCATGCAGAAGTGGTGCAACTCTCCTTCATCCTGGTCTGTCTTAGTATGGAAGCACCACTGAACTCTGTCCACCCTGGGTGACCCTGCTGGTGATTAAAGTAACAGTAGCATAGCTTCCAGCATCACACCCACACCAACTACCACAGTATGAGAAACTGACAGACAAGTGGTGGATGAGCTATGTTGCTGTTGTTGTTGTTGTTGTTAAGTGCCATCGAGTCAGTTCTGACTCATAGTGACCCTGTATGACTCATAGTGAGCTCTGGTAGCGTAGTGGTTACGAATTAGGCAGCTAACCTCAGGGACAGCATTTCGAAATTACCAGCTGTTCTGCAGCTTTCTGCTCCCATAAAGAGTTACAGCCTTGGAAACCCTATGCATGGTTGCTATGAGTCAGAACCGACTCCACGGCACATAACAACAATAAACAGCATCCAAGGAGTGGCTGGTGGGTTTGAACCATCAATCTTGTGGTTAACAGTTCAGGACTTTCTTACAGTGCCACACCAGGATTAGCTATGTAGAAATCCCAAAAGAAACAATAGAAAAAGTGTTAGGTATAGTAAGCAAGTTGAGCAGGATATTTTTAAAAAGAAATTTAAATCACTTATGTCACCAGATGCCAGTAACAAATAAAAACATTGCAGCTTTAAGAGATGCCTTTTACCTGCAAAAAATAATAGTAAATTATTTAGAAGACTCACATAACTTTATGGAGGTAATTATAAAACTTGAATGGAAGATTTTTTTAAAATCTACAAAAATGGAGAAATATTCAATGTGCTCTGTTATAAAGATGCTATATGATAATAGAAGTTGTTGTTGTTGTTGTTGTTGTTAAGTGCTGTCATGTTGGTTCTGACTCATAGTGACCCTATGTATGGTTTCCAAGGAGCAACTGGTGAGTGAACTGCCAACCTTGTGGTTCAAACAATCTTACCGTCCAGTGCGTATCCAGGACTCCTGAGAATAGAAGAGCAGAAAGTAAATAATAGAGGAGAAACTCCAAAAGAAAAAGGGGGGGAAAGAGGAGGTGGGGAGGAGGACAATGAAAGAAAGGGGAAGGAGGAAGACTTGCTTTACCAGTTATTTCAACACTATGCTAATCAAGGAGCTCTGGTAGCATAATGGTTATGAGTCAGGCTGCTAACC
>NW_006408691.1:2691156-2692507 GCF_000296735.1 Chrysochloris asiatica | reverse complement strand
TATTGCAGGTTGTTAATGAGTCTTCCTCCAATCCTGATGCCACGTTTTTCTTCATATAACCCAGCTTCTCAGATTATTTACTCAGCATACAGGTTGAAAACGTATGGTGAAAGAATAGAACCTTGTCACGCACCTTTCTTACTTTTAAACCATTCAGTGTTCCCCATGTTCTTTTTGAACAACTGCCTCTTGGTCCAGTACAGATTCCTCATGAGCACAATTAAGTGTTCAGTAATACTCATACTGCACAATGTTGTCCATAGCTTGTCATGATCCACGCAATCGAAAGCCTTTGCGTAGTCAATAAAGTACAGGTACCAACTTTCTGATGTTCTCTGCTTTCAGCCAAGATCCATTGGATATTAGCAGTGATATCCCTCGTTCCATGGCCTCTTCTGAATCCGGCTTGAACGTCTGGAAGTTCTCTGTCTATGTATGCGTGTAGCTGTTTCTATATTACCTTTATTAAAACTTTACTTGCATGGGATATCAAAGAGATTGTCTGATGATTTCCGCATTCCGTTGGGTCACCTCTCTTTGGATTGGGCACAAATATGGATCTCTTCCAATCAGTCAGCCAGATAGTTGTCTTCCAAATTTCTTGGCAGAGATGTGTGAGTGCCTCCTGTGCCGCCTCACTTTCTTGAAAGATTTCAATTTTGATCCCATCAATTCCTGATGCCTTGTTCTTTGCCAATTCCTTCAATGCACCTTGGACTTCCTCCTTCAGTATCATTGACTCTTGAGCATATGCTACCTCTTGAAAAGGTTGAACATTAACCATTTCCTTTTGGTACAGTGCCTCTGTATATTCACTCCATCTTCTCTTGATGCTTTCTGTATCATTCAATAATTTGCCCAGAGAATCTTTCAATAACGAAAGTCAAGGCTTGAATTTTTTTCTTCAGTTCCCCTGGCTTGAAAAATGCTGAGTGTGTTCTTCCTTTTTCGTTTTCTGACTCCAGATTTTTGCACATTTTGTTGTAATATTTGGCTTTATCTTCTCAAGCTGATCTTTGAAATTTTCTGTTGTGCTCTTGGACCTCCTCATTTCTTCCATTTGTTTCAGCATCTCTACAATGGAGAGCAAGTTTCAGTGTCTCTTCTGACATCCATTTTGACCTTTCCCTTCTTTCTTGTCGTCTCAATGACTTTGCTTTCTTCATGTATGATGTTCTTGATGTCATCCCACAACTCTTCTGGTCTTCGGTCTTTAGTGTTTAATATATCAAATCTGTCCTTCAGATGATCTCTAAATTCAGGTGGGATATATTTAAGGTCATACTTTGGCTCTCGTGGACTTGTTTTCATATTCTTCTGCTTCAGCTTGAATTTGCATATGTTCCACAGT
>NW_006408691.1:2690054-2690928 GCF_000296735.1 Chrysochloris asiatica | reverse complement strand
GGACATACCCAACCATACTAGGCAATGCAGAAGGTTATTGGCAAAAGAGACAGATGATGAAAGTATCTAAATGAGTAAATTAGAGAGGACAGAACTTTTTGTGTGATACAGCCAGAATTGAAACTCTGTAAGGAAAGAAGAGGACTGATTATTCAATATATGATGTTTATTCCCTACCTCAAACTACACACAAAACAGTAAATTCCAGATGGGCTATAGCCTAATATGTGAACAGAAAAATTATAACGTTTCTAAAAGACAATATAAGAGAGTATTATTAAAACTCCTACGCACAGTTAGGCTTAACATCCAAGAAGGAAAAATTGTACTGTTGATTAAATCGTAAGTTTGATGCTTCTGTTTTGACTGAAACTTTAGAAAATGAAAGGGCAATCCACAAACAGAGAAACTGTTCACAAAACACACAATGGGCAAAAGATTAGTACTCAGAGGATCTGAAGAATTCCTGCAGATCAGTAAGAGAAAAAGGCAGTACAAGAATTGGCAAAAACTTTTCCCAGAAGATAAAAACACAGATGGCTAATAAACATCTGAAAAATGTTTAGCATCATCAGTAATGAGGGAAATGCAAATTAAACAATGGGATGCCATTTTCTACCCACCGCATTGGCACACACAAAAAAAAATGTGTGTTTTTGTTAATAAACTTTGCTGGTTATTAGGAAAATGAAGATTAAAACAAAATAGGATAATATTTTATATCCCCCCCAAGATTGTCAATTTTTGTGGGGGGGGGTGGTTATGTAATAATAGTAGATTCTAGTTTCCAATTATGGTGGCGTTACTATGATTAGAGTCCTGGTGTGGTGCTGTGGGTTAATACACTGGACTGTAAGGTCGGTTTGAACCACAA
>NW_006408691.1:2683588-2686058 GCF_000296735.1 Chrysochloris asiatica | reverse complement strand
CAGATGTAGTCAATTTGATTTCTATGTATTCCATCTGGTGAGGTCCATGTGTATAGTCATCGCTTATGCTGTCTGAAGAATGTATTTGAAATGAACAAATGATTGGTTTTGCAGAATTCTATCATTCGTTCTCCAGCATAATTTCTATCACCAAGGCCATATTTTCCAACTACTGGTCCTTCCTCTTTGCTCCCAACCTTTGCATTCCAATCGCCAGTAATAATCAATACATCTTGATTTCATGTTTGATCAATTTCAGATTGAAGAAGTTGGTAGAAATCTTCTATTTCATTCTCACTGGGTTTTGTGGTTGCTGTGTAACTTTGAATAATAATGGTATTAATTGGTCTTCCCTGTAGGCGCATGGATATTATCCTATCACGGACAGCGTTGTGCTTCATGACTGATCTGGATATGCTCTTTTTGACGATGGATGCAACACCATGCCTCTTCAATTTGTCATTTCTGGCACAGTAAACCATGCGGTTATCAGATTCAAAATGGCCAATACCTGTCCATTTCAGCTCACTAATGCCTAAGATATTGATGTTTATGCATTCCATTTCATTTTTGACAACTTCCAATTTTCCCAGATTCATACTTTGTACATTTTATGTTCCGATTTTCAATGGATGTTTACAGCTGTTTCTCTTCATTTTGAGTTGTGCACCATCAGCAAATGAAGGTCCTGTGGGCTTTTCTCTCACGGGCTTTACTCCATTCACGTCATCACAGGCAACTCTACTCTGAGGAGGCAGCTCTTCCCCAGTCGCATTTTGAGTGCCTTCCAACCTGAGGGGCTCATTTTTTGGCACTATGTCTGACAGTGTTTCTCTGCTATTCAGAAGGTTTTCAGACTAAATATTCAGAAGTAGTTTGTCACTCTTTCTTCCTAGTCTGTCTTTGTCTGGAAGCTCATCTGAAACCTGTCCACCATAGGTGACCCTGCTGGTATTTAAAACACCGGTGGCATAGCTTTCAGAATCACAGCAATTCATAAGCCACCCCAGTATGACAAACTGACAGACCAGTGGTGGCCATTTGGTTTCTAGTGGAAACTGTCATTTTAATTTCGAGGAGATCTCTGCGCATGCATAGTAGAACCCTCCAGGGGTGGGGATGGGGTGTCCATTCGCTCAGGCATCCCCTCTAGTTACCAGAATGGAGGTGCTCAGACAGCAAGAGACCAGTGAAGAGATACCAAAAAAAAGAATGTCCACACCTGTATCTCTGTGGTTCTGTCAGGCATTCATGGCTGTTCTGATACTTTCCCCACTTGGTCTCTCCCAAGATGGCAACTCTGAGCATCCTGAATTAGAAAGCAATGGATTTTTTGATTCTGCTACAAATTTCCCTAGCTATAAGCCTTCCAAGCTTCTAAATATTCCTTTATGTGGTTCAGTATTCTAGCACCATCCCCTGAGCCGGCTTAGTCCGGTATTCTGTGTTGTTGGTGACGGAGCTCCTCATTGCACGTTAATAATATATAACATATAATAATTCTATTAATATCTTTAATATAATCAGTCCTTGGCTGGCCACTGCAGTACATATGCAGGGAAGAGATGAGGTAGTCTGGAAATGCAGCAGCTAGAAGCTCCAAGAATGAAAGAGCAATTTCAGCTATTTCTTACCACAGGAGAGACAGAATTTGGAATTCGATCCCAGTCAATTTAACCGCCTCTTAGAACAAAAATCAACCCTCATTAGAGGAACATAACTCAATCCAGACCCTCTACAAAGCATCATTTATGACGTCTGATGTTGATGTTGATGCTGTGTGCCATTGAGTCCGTTCCGACTCAGAGCGACTCTGTATAGGGTTTCCAAGGAGCTGCAAACATCTATGCAAACATGGAATGTATGAAGTATGAATCTAGGAAAACTGGAATTTTTCAAAAATGTGAGGCTGACACAGGACTAGGCAGTATTTCTCATTCTGTTGTGCATAGGGTCGCTATGAGTTGGAACCGAATCAACGGCACCTAACAACAAAACAGCTCTTAGTTCTGGTGTAGCACTGTAAGATGAACACTGAGTTGCAAACATCAAGGTCAACGGTTCAAAACCACCAGTCATTCCTCGGAAACCCTATACGGGATCGCTATGATTTGGAACTGACTCAACGGCACTTAAAAATAACAACATTCCTAGTTCAAATGAGTTCTCCTTCCACTGCAATGTACTAAGATCCAGGAACTACTGCAAAAGTCAGGGATAGAGTAGCTTTTGTTCCAGAGTCAGTAACTGATAAGTAATAGGTAGAATGGCCCTGTGTGGTTGGTTGGTTGGCTGGTTGATTGGTTCATTAGTTCGTTGGTTGGTTGGTTGGTTGGTTGATTGGTTGGTTTGTTGGCTGGTTGGTTGGTTGGTTGATTGGTTGGTTTGTTGGCTGGTTGGTTGGTTGGTTGGTTGGTTGGTTGGTTGGTTGGTTTGTTGGCTGGTTGGTTGGTTGGTTGGTTGGTTGGTT
>NW_006408691.1:2676095-2682905 GCF_000296735.1 Chrysochloris asiatica | reverse complement strand
TGAGGCTTTCTACTCCCGTAAAGATTTACACCCTTGGAAACCCTGTACAGGGTCGCTATGGGTCGGAACCGACTCGATGGCACTTAACAACAACAATTATTAAAGTGAGGTGGTACAAAAAGAGGCTTTTGACATTTCTGAAGAACTCAGTGCAAAAAGTTCTAAAGTACGGGTTCAAAGACCTATGCTTCAGACTCACCAAAGCTTTGAGAATCCCTGTCTAACCACACCTACTTCATCTGTAAAATTGGGGGGGCGGGGGGTCTCCAGAGCTCAGCCTCCTCCCAGCTCTGACTTTTCCTGATTTCTCCCTGGTGTTTGCCCTGCCTGCTTGGACTCATTTTGGGGTGGGACAAGTAGGCATTCTTTAACAAGCCACTATACTTGTGTTTAAGTGGCTCAGACATAAAGTATGAAGATGGTAGAGGGTGATTCTGCTGCTGATGCCAAGCCTGGCTGAGTCACACTACAGAGCAGGCCTTGTTCCAGACACTGGGTCCACACTAATTCATCCAGTCCTCACAGCCCTGCATGTATGAACCACAATGCTCTCCATTAAGTTGCAGAAAGGGAAACTGAGCAAACCACCCAAGCTCGTCCACTTAGTAAAAGTCACGTATGTACCGTTCTCTTTCTAGGACTTCACAGAGCGTTCTCTCTCTCAAAGAGGAACCCATGGGTCCTAACAAAGGAGATGAAACAATGATGCAACTGGAGCAAATGGCTCCTACAAGTTGGCAGAGTCCAAAGCTCTGGTCAGGAAAGGGAAGGCAGGTGTGTAGCTCAGTTTCCAAGCTGACCCCGTTGTGAGATGTTGCTCCCACACTAAGAGAAGAGTGCTCATCCACAGTGTCTGGATGCCAGCCCCTGGGTGTCCAGGCCTGGTTCTAATCCTGCTCTGTATCTGTTGGGCAGGAGGGCCTCCTGCTAGCTCTGCCTTGGGGATATCAGTGTCCTGCAGGGCTAGAAGAGTCGCAGGCAGGTAAGGTGAGCAGAAGTGTATTGCTTCAGAGCATCAAATCCCTGCAGGAGGAATAGGGGCTATGGTGGAAAGGGGAGGGAATAACTCAACAAGCAGCACCAACGCCTCTTTTTCTCTCCCTCTAGGTGAGCACCTGGTCGCCCTGCTGGTCACCCGCGCGGCCGCGGTCTTCTTCCTAGATGGTCGACCCCAGGACATGCTGGGGGACTTGCAGGAGGCCTTCCGCAAGAGCCCGACAGCTGCGCGAAGACACTTCGAGACGCTGCTTTCAGCCGAAGACCGCGAGCGTTTCCGGGCTCAGATGCAGGAGACCGCGGAGCTAGGCTTTGCCTGCTTCCGAGAAGCCGTGCGCAGCCGCCCGGAGCTTCGTGGCGACACAGACCGCGAGCTGCTGGCCCCAGTGACCAAGGCGCTGCGCGTTCTGCTGCGCGTGGCACCGCCCGGGGCGCGATCGGTGCTGAGCGTCCGTTTGGCCGAGTGTCTGCTACTGGCTGGGAACGCAGCGGGCGCGTGGGCGCTGTGCGAACGCCTACTGCGGCCCAGGGGTCGTCAAGGTGACTGTCCCGGCCCCCGCGTAGGGCCCCGGGCGCCCCTGCTGGCACTGCGCGGCTTCTGCGCACTGCACACGGGGGACACGCGGCGCGCCCGGGAGGATTTCCAGACGGTGGTGGAGCTGGGCGATCCGCACCCTCGAGGCTGCGTGCGTGCGCTGTGTGGCCGTGGGCTGCTCCGCGTGCTGGAAGGCAGCTCCTTCCTGGGCGCACTCGACTATGTCACAGCCTGCCAGTTACGGCCAGAGGAGGCTTTGCTCGCTGCAAAGGCCTACGTGCCCTGGAACCAGCGAGGGCTATTGCTAACCGTACTACTAGAGGAGGGCCGTCGGATGCTACAGAGGAAGTCTGAGGCTCGGCCTGCTGGTGCACCTGGCCGCCAGAGGAAGGCCACAGAGACAGACAATCCCTGGGAACAGGCAGGGTGAGCATTCAGTCCCCTCTGCGGGCTTCTGTTTCATTCCCAACTCCTCTGACTTAGGGAGAGCAAGTGGTATATTTCTTCCTGGTTTATAGATGAGTAAACTAAGGCAAGGAG
This sequence comes from Chrysochloris asiatica, assembly GCF_000296735.1. Taxonomy (NCBI): domain Eukaryota; kingdom Metazoa; phylum Chordata; class Mammalia; order Afrosoricida; family Chrysochloridae; genus Chrysochloris; species Chrysochloris asiatica. The sequence continues at coordinate 2,680,834 of NW_006408691.1, read as the reverse complement.
GAACCAGTCCCTGGAAAATGACATCATGCTTGGTAAGGTAGAGGATCAGAGAAAAACGAGGAAGACTTTTAAGGAAGTGGATTGGTACTGTAGCTGCAACAATGGCTCAGACAATGCAACAATTGTTAAGGAGCTCATAGGCCCAAGCAGGGTTTCAGCCTGCTATATATAGGGTCATTGTGGGGTAGAGCTGACTTCATAGCACCTAACAATAAACTGGCTCAGTTGTAGACTCCTGGTCTCCCAAAGGGAAGCCCTGTTATCCAATCCAATCAATCTACTTCTGTACAGCCACCACCCACCTGCTGGTGGAGGCGTGTGTGCTCCTATGATGCTGAATGGGTTCCCATGACGCTTCCTGATGAAGATAAACTAGGAAGAAAGGCCTGGTGATCTACTTCTGAAAATCAAAAACAAAACCCTGTGGTGTGATCCAAATTTGATCATGGGGATGGTACGGGACCATGTGTTATTAGTTGGTTCTATTATGCATGGGGACCCTCGAGTTAGCCATCAACTCCAAGGGCATACATTGTTCTCGTGGTTTAGTACCGTGGAGTCGGTTCCGACTCATAGTGAGCCTGCACAGAGTTTCCGAGATCTAAAGATCTTCCAAATCTTTACAGGAGCAGAAAGCCTCAGCTTTCTCCCGCGGAGCAGCTGGTAGTTTCAAAATGCCAACCTTGAGGTTAGCCGCCCAATTCGTAACCACTACGCTACCAGGCAATACATAATAGACAGAAATCAGTTATCTGATTTCTCTAAAGTGCTGGTGGCAGATGTAGTTCTGGGGCCCAGATCCTAGGACCCTCAATGCCCAAAAGAATGATAAATAATGTACTTTCTTTTTATAGAAAAAAAGAAACATAAAAGTGGAAAATAAAATCGCCTACCCATTTTCCTAGCCACTTATCTGTCAGTTTGTTATAATGTGGTGTGTGTTGCTGTGAAGCTATATTACCAGTATTTTAAATATCAACAGTATTACCCATAGTGGACAAGTTTCAGCAGAGCTTCCAGACTAAAACAAAGTAGGGAGAAGGAGAAGTGGACCACTTCTGAATGGCTAGCCATTGAAAACCTTATGAACAGCAGTGGAACACTGTCAGACAGAAAGCTGGAAGATTAGCCCCTCAATTTGGAAGTTATTTAAAAATAAGATTGAGGAAGAACTGCTTCCTCAAAGTAGAGTCGACTTTAAGGACGTGGATGGGATTAATAATCCATTAATAATCGGGGTGTGGAGGTCTTCTTTTTCTAAGTTTCTCTACTTTACCATGCATGAGGTCCCCCAGGGACTGGTCCCTACTTGTCTCCGTTTGTTGTCATTGTTATTAAGTGTTGTTGGTATCATTATTGTAAAGTTCTGACCCAGAGCAAGCCTGTAAAGGATTTCTGAGGTGCTGCTGGTAGATTTGGACCATCGACCTTGTGGTTAGCAGTCCAGTTTGAAGTATGAATCTGAGAAAATTGGAAGTCATCAGAAACTAAATGGAATGCATAAAGATCGAAATCTTAGTCATTAGTGAATTGAAATGGTCCATGTGATTTACTATGTCAGAAACAACAAACTGAAGAGGAGTGGTGTCAAAAGTGTATTTTAAGATCTATCTTGAAGTACAGTATTATTTACGATAGGATACTATCTTTACACCTACAAGGAAGACCTTGTAAGTCAACTAGGTGGCACTTAACAACAATAACAACGGAGATGAGTTAATACTACTATTATTCAAATTTACACACCAACCACTGAAGGTAGTGATGATGAAATTGAAGAATTCTACCAACTTCTTCAGTCTGAAATTAATCAAACATGTAATCAAGGTGCATTGGTAATTACTTGTGATTGGAGTGCAAAAGTTAGAAACAATGAGCAAGGATCCATTAATTGAAACTTATGGCCTTGGTGATAGAAACGGTTAAATTTTGCAAGACCAACAATTTATTCATTGCAATTACCTTTTTTCAACATAACCGGCAACTTATGCATGTAGGCTTCACCAGATGGAATACACAAGAATCAAATTGACTACATCTGTGTGAAGAGATCATGGAGAAGCCCAATTATCATCAGCCAAAACAAGGCCAGGGGCAGACTTTGGATCAGACCTTAAATTTCTCATATGCAAATTCAGACTGAAGCCTAAGAAAAAAAATTAAAACAAGTCCATGAGAGCCATAATATGCCCTTGAATATATCTGAATTTAGAGACCATCTCAAGAACAGATTTGATGCATTAGACACCTATGATGGTAAACTAGGTGGGATGACATTTTTAAAAATCATACATGTAGAAAGCAAAAGGTCATTTAAAAGACAGCAAGAGAGAAAAGACCAAAATGGATGTCAGAAGAGACTCTGAAACTTGCTCTTGAACATAGAGAAGCTAAAGCTACTGGAAGAAATGATGATGTAAAAGAGCTGAACCAAAATTTTAAAGGGTAGCTCAAGAAGACAAGGTAAAGTATTTTAATGAAATGTACAAAGAACTTGAGTTAAAAAAAAATCAAAAACACTTCTCATACATTCAGCATTTCTCAAGCTTAAAGAACTGAAAATATTCAAGGCTTTGGTTGCAATATTAAAGGGTTCTATGGGCAAAATTGATGCTTTTGAGTTAGGGTATTGGAGGAGAATATTGAAAGTGGCATTGGCTGTCAAAAGAATAAACAGATCTGTATTGGAAGAAGTGAAACCAGAGTGCTCCTTGGAGGCCAGGATGGCCAAACTTCATCTTTCATAGTTCAGATATTTGTCAGGAGGAACCAGTCGCTGGAGAAGGATATCATGTTTGGTAAGGTCAGAGAAAAAAAGGAAGACCACCAGCGAGATAGATTGGCCAAATGGCGGCATCAATGGGCTCAAGCGTGGCAACAGTAGTGAGTTTGGCCCAGGATCGGGCAGTGTTCATTCTGTTGTACGTAGGGTCACTATGGGTTGGTACCAACTCAATGGCACCTAACAACAACAATGGGCAAAATATTGAATGACGCAGAAAGCATCAAAGGAAGATGGAAGGACTACAGAGTCACTGTACCAAAAAGAAGTGGTTGATGTTCAACCATTTCAAGAAGTAGCATATGATCAAGAACCAATGGTATTGAAGAAGTTCAAGCTGAACTGAAAGCATTGATGAATAACAAGGCTCCATAAATTGATAAAATACAAAATGTTTCAACAAACTGATACAGTGCTGGAGGCATTCACTTGTCTGTGCCAAGAAACTTTGGAAGACATCTACCTGGCCAACAAATTGGAAGAGACACATATTTGTGCCCATTCCAAAGAAAGATGACCTAGCAGAATACGAAAATCATCAAATAATATCATTGATATTACAAGCAAGTAAAATGTTGCTGACAATAATTTAAAACCAGTTGCAGTACTGCAACAGAGCTGCCAGAGGTTCGAGCCGGATTCAGAAGACAATGTGCAATGAGGCATATCATTGCTGATGTCAGATGGATCTTGGCTGAAGCAGAAAGATCTTGACTTGTGCTTTATGCAAAAGCACTGAACTATGTGAATCATAACAAACTATGGATAACATTGAGAAGAATTAGTATTCCATAGTATTTCATTGTGCTCATGAGAAACCTGTGCATAGGCCAAGAGACAGTTGTTTGAATAGAACAAGGGAATAGTTAATGGTTTAAAATCAGAAAAAGTGTGTGCCAGGGTTGTATCCTTTCACCATACTTATTCAAGCTTTATGCTGAGCAAATCATCCGAGAAACTGGATTATATGAACAAGAAACTAGCATCAGGATTAAAGGAAGACTCATTAACAACCTATGATATGCAGATGACACAACTTTCCTTGCTGGAAAGAAAGAGGACTTAAAATACTAATGAAAATCAAAGACTACAGCCTTCAGTATGGGTTGCATCTCAATGTAAAGAAAACAAACGTCCTCACCATTGGACCAATAAATAGCATCGTGATAAACAAGAAAAGACTGAAGTTGTCAAAGACTTCATTTTGCTTAGTTTCATTTTCAACACTCACAGGAGCAGCAGTCAAGAAATCAAAGGATGTGTTGCATTAGGCAAATCTGCTACAAAAGATCTCTTTGAAGTGTTTTAAAGAGCAAGAATGTCAGGTTAAGGACTAAAGTGTGCTTGACACAAGCTACAAAGGCCATGAGGAGGGCCATGTGTGACTTCCACTGGCTTCCCAAGAGGGAAAGAGAATGAAACTCAAAATCAGCCCAAAGTCGATTCCTGTGAAGCGGAGGTCAGACATGCTTCCACCCTATGACGTTCTTTACCCTATTCTGACACCAACCATCCCTCCCATCACTCTCCACTTCACATCTGGGTTCCATAATCCGTTGCAGTGGCCACATAGAACTCATAACAATTCTCACAATTATGGGCTTTATTAGGGAAGTGAACAGGGTACAATTCAGGATCAGAAACACTCAGGATACAGCAGTTCTCCAGTCAGGAACACCTCTTGTCTGCTGGACTGCAGGCACGCCTCACTCTTGTCTTCAGCCTCTCAGACAAGTGGCCCCTTGGCCTCTGCCTCAGTCCAGGGCTCTAGACCTCACAGATGCTCTGACTCTCCATGTCATTGCCGCTGCCGTCACTGCTGCCGTTGCTGTTTTTCTAGGTAAGGATCTCATGTACTACTCATACTTTTTCTTCTTGATAGTCCTGGGTCTCTACTTCTGAGTTGACTCATTTTAAACCTAGATGGAGGGCAAAACTAACCAATCCCAGCCTTAGA
>NW_006408691.1:2657704-2675550 GCF_000296735.1 Chrysochloris asiatica | reverse complement strand
ATTGTGCTTGGTAAAGTAGAGGGTCAGGGGAAAATAGGAAGACCCCCAATGAGTGGATTGATAGTGACACCAACCATAGGTGCAGACATAACAGCGATTGTAAGGATGGTGGAGGACACGGCAGTGTTTCTGTTGTGTTATGCGTAGGGTCGCTATGAGTTGCAACAGACTAGAGGACACCTAACAAGAGCAACCCATTAATACATCTTTGTAACGCTTTCTCTTTGTGCATACAAAGTCTATTTCAGAAAACTAAGTGTGTGCTGTTTTCATGGTGCAGTGTTGGGCTGTTAACCACAAGGTTGATGGTTCAAACCCACCAGCCTCTCTGAGGTAGAAAGATGAGGCTGTCTGCTCCCATCAAGATTTACACTTTAAGAAACCATCAGGAGCAGTTTTCCTCTGTCCTGTAGGGTCCTAGGAGTCCTGATGAGGTGCTGCGGGTTAATGCACAGGACTGCAAAGTTGATTTGAAGCACAAGGTAGGCAGTTCAAGCTCACCAGCTGCTCCTTGGAAACCCTAAACAGGGTTGCTGTGGGTTGGAACCAGCTTGACAGCACTTAGCAACAACAACAACGGGAATTGACCCAATGGCAGTGGTTTGGGCCTCAGTAGGTGTCGTGAGCACTTTCCTTGTTGATCCTATTTTTATGGAGTCCTGGTGTGGCGCTATAGGACAAACACTGTACTGCTAACCACAAGGTCAAACCCATCAGCAACTCCTGGATAGTATTTTCAGCACAGTACAATTTCCCACCCTGTGAACGTTCTGTTGTTAAGTGCTGGACAGTTGGTTCTAACTCATAGCCACCCTGAATAGGGTTTCCAAGGAGGGACTGGTGGACATTCTGTAGCTGAGCCATTATTTATTTGGGCATTTCTAGATTTCTTACTGTTTGGCATTGCACCATCTTGGATAAGATCTCATCTCCAGTGTTTTGCTTTACAGTGATGCTCCCCACAAGTCCTTGGGCTAGGGGCTGGCCTGACATCAGGAGCTTTCTCACCCTGCCATGCCTCTCTGGTCACACCCTCCCAGCCCAAACACACACTTAATACAACCAAAAATTTTAATGTGCTTCTCTTGATTGCATTTTTGGGTTTTGTTTTGTTTTGTTTACAAATTGAAGATTTGTAGCAAGTCTGCGTCAAGCAAATCTATCGGCACCCTTTTTCCAATGGCATGTATTTACTTTGTGTCTCTGTGTCAGATTTTGGTCATTCTCGTAATAACTTCCAAGTTCTTCATACTGCGATTATGTTGTTGTTGTTGTTAGGTGCCGTTGAGTCGCTACTAACTGAAAGAAACCATGTATAGTGTTTCTGAGGAGCAGCTGGTGGGTTTGAACTGCTGACCTTGCAGTTGGCAATCCAGTGCTTATCCTACAGCACCACACCAGGACACCAATGCAATTATAGACTATTAAAAACAAATGTGTTATCATTGTCATCTAATCAATGTCAACTCATAGCAACCCTGTATAAGGGTTCTGAGGCTGTAGTTTAGCAGAAAACCTCATCTTTCTTCTGAGGAGCAGCTGGTGGATTTGAACCACCGATCTTGCAGTTAGAAATCCATTGCTTATTGCACAGCATCACCGGGGCTCGTTATTATAGACTGTGGTGGTGGTGGTTGTGTGCCGTGGAGCTTATTCCAACTCATAGCGGCCCTTTGTGGGGTTTCTGAGGCTGTAAATCTTTATGGGAGCAGAAAATCTCAAGTTTCTCCCTCGAAGCAACTGGTAGATATGAACTGCTGACCTCGTGGTTAACTGCCCAATCCAAAACCCACTATGCTACCAGGGGTCCACTATAGACTACTGTTGTGTTTCTTGATAAGTGCCAATGAGTTAGTTCTGACTCATAGCGACCCCTGTACAGGATTTTCGAGGAGCTGCTGGTGAGTTTGAACCACCGACCCTGAAGTATAAACCAACCTTGAGGTCTAGTGCTTTATCCCACAGCACCACACCAAGACTCCATTATTGACTATGTTGTTGTTAGTGCCTTTGAGTGGCTTACAACCCATAGAGACCCTGTATAGGGTTTCCAAGGAGCAGCTGGTGAGCTTGAACCGCTGACTTTGCGGTTCAAACCGACTTTGCAGTCTAGAGCACTAGCCCGCAGCACCACAACAGGACTACAGTATAGACTATGTTGTTGTTGTTGTTAGGTGCCATCGAGTTGGTACTGACTCATAGCGACCTTATGCACAGCAGAGCAAAACACTGCCCGATCCTGGGCCAACCTCACTATTGTTGCCACGCTTGAGCCCATCGATGCTGCCACTTGGCTGATCCAGCTTGCTGGGGGTCTTCGTCTTTTTCTCTGACCCTCCACCTTACCAAATATGATATCCTTCTCCAGTGACTGGTCCCTATAGTACAATGTAAATATAATTTATATATACATTATTGTTGTTAAGTGCCATCAAGTGAGTTTTGACCCATAGCGACCCTGTATAGGGTTTCTGCAGAGTGGCTGGTGAGCCTGAACAGCCGACCTCGTGGTTCAAACAGACCTTGAAGTCCAGTGCATTAACCCACGGTGCCATACCAGGACTCCTTTATATGTATATATATTGGGAAACCAAATAGTTCTTGTGACTCAGTTTATTGCGACATTCGCTTTACTGGGGTGGTCTGCAACCAAATCCGAAACATCTCCAACGTATGCCTATATTCTCTTTGCTCACCTGAGGAACCCTGGTCATACTCGGCTGCTAATTGGACAGCAGTTTAAAAACTGTGGCAGTCAGCTTCCATAAAGATCACAGTGTCAGAAGCCCTATGAGGCAGTTTGACTCTGTCCTATGTAGTCACTCACTGTGAGTTAGAATCAGCATGACAACAGCTTCTCCAGTGTCAGGGAAGGTGGCGGGATGTTAAAAGCACCACAGTAGTCGCCTAGTGAGGAGCAAATTTGATATCAGTTCCCATACACACACTTGCTACCTGTGCCTCTCTGGTGCTTAATGGCAATCACTTTGATTTGCCTACTTAGAAAGCATTTCTGATTTGGAGATGTTCATATTTGTTCTCTCTTGTTATTTGTTGTTGTTAAGTGCCATCGAGTCAGTTCTGACCCATAGCGACCCTGTATAGGGTTTCCGAGGAGCAGCTGGTGAGCTTGAACCGCCGACTTGCAGCTCAAACGGCTTTGCAGTCTGGCACATTAACCCACAGCGCTACAATCTGGGAATTGTCAACTTTGATTAACAGCCCCTAACGTGGGTGCCAAGGACACTCCACATGTGTTTTGTGTGCTATCTTGTCACTGGACCACAGGGTCAGTGCTGCTGCTGACCATGTTGTTGTTGTTGTTATGTGCCATGGAGTCAGTTCCAACTCATAGCGACCCTGTACAGGGTTTCCGAGGCTGTAAATCTTTATGGGAGCAGAAAGCCTCATCTTTCTCCTGTGGACTTGACCTCAATTTCAGCATCTGTAATATGCCTGCCCCAGGGGAAGGTGGAAGGATGGAATGAAAGGATGGGGACAGGGAGCAGCTATGAATCTCTGGACACAACATTGTATAACAGTTTCTACAGTCTGGCAAGAAGGAAGTAGCCCAGAGCAGATTTGAGGGGCCAGGATTTACTGGTGACTCCCTGGGAAGATCCAAGGGGTACACAGCAGGGCTGCCTCCCCCACCCCAGCGGCTCTCTCTGCATACAGGGATGCCCAAGGTGTGTACCAGCTGGCCACACTGTTGATGGAGCTGGACACAGAGAATGAAGACTCACGCCTACTGGCAGCCGATGCCCTGTACCGTCTGGGCCGCCTGAACGATGCCCACAAGGCACTGCTGGTGGCCCTGTCCCGGAGGCCCCAGGCGGCCCCTGTCCTGGCACGGCTGGCCCTGCTGCAGCTACGGAGGGGCTTCTTCTATGACGCCAACCAGGTGAGGAGACCGGGTTGGGGTGGGGGTCAGTCGTGTAGAGTGAGGCCACAGAGGGCCTCCCTGGCCCCTTGCTCTGAACTGTATGGCCCAGCTTTGGAGTCAGACAAGCCTTATTCCTGCCTCAGCCCTGCTCTGTCACCTGCAGCTATGCCATTTCGGCAGCTCTCCCATCTCTTTGACCTTCAGTCTCTTTATGTGTGTTCAGACTTTGCTCAGTTATTGTGGGAATTAGCTGGAGCAGGTTCTACTGTGTTCAGCAGGTGTTCTACAGCTGTTTCAAACACAAAACAGTTGCCATCCAGTCGACTGTGACTCTTGGTGGACCCAGGTGTATCAGAGTAGACCTGTGCTCATAAGGGTTTTCAATAGCTAATATTTTGGAAACAAATCATCAGGTCTTTCTTCCAAGCAGATGCCCCATATTTGTTTTTCCTTAGGTGATAAAGAAAAAAGGCTCAGAGTCCACTGTAGAGACCCTAAATCTTCCAGGTAAACCAGGCTTGTCTTGTTTACCTGTCTTCTCGAGGAATCTGGAAGAGGATTCCCAGTTCCCCAGCCTCTGAGACATCTCTTTTTGCTCCAGTGTCTGAACGCAAGTCAGAGTCTCATGTTCTAGGGGGCAGATCTCAGATTTGAGAGCCCAGGGTAGTGGGACCTATCAGTCCCCTCTTTGTCCTCTGCCCTGGTTTATTTCCTGACTCCCTGCTGGCGTGGCACTGGAGAGAGGAGAAGATTCTCCAAATCCACTAGAGCCCATGTCACTTGCGTGCTGGTCAGCAGGTGGCAGCACCGGATCCTTACAGCGACGCTGCTCAGGGTTGTGGTTCCTGTCGCTAGAGACCTACTCCCTGTCCTGGAGTTTTCTGAAGGACTCCCTCCATCTCTTGTCACTTTATAACTTGAAAGCCCCCTCTTCTGGCACTGCCTGACTTGAACATCTTGAGCTAGCCCTGTGAGGAGGAGAAGGAGGCCTGGGAACAACACCAAGAGGCTGCCCGTGATGCAGATACCCACTCTGCTTGGAGAGCAGTCACCCTTTGCCCACTCTGCCCTGTGCAGTCTCTGTCTTCTGTGACCCCAGTGTGATAAGGAGATGAAGGGCCCCCCTTAGATGACTGCAGGCTGCCCAGAGTGGTGGAGAGCATCCTGAAGCCCTGAAAGGAAAGAGGCCAGCAGGGAGGAACCTGGGTGGCCATGAGCCCAGGGAGGAGGGTGTCAGTAGTGACTGGCCTGCCCTGCAGCTGGTGAAGAAGGTGGTCCGGTCTGGGGACACAGCCTACCTCCAACCCACCCTGGATGTCTTCCACAATGAGGACCGACAGCTACTTCAGAGCCACTGCCACACGCAGGCCGTGGCCATCCTGAGGGCGCGGCCAGGTGGAGACAGCGGAGTCCAGGCCAGGGAGGCCATCAGCTACCTCTCTCTGGCCATCTTTGCCTCAGGTAGGACAGGGCCTGGGCGGGACCAGCTACCATCCTGGGTGTAGGGGGTTCTGCCATGCTGAGGACCAGGGGGCATGAAGGTCAGGACAAGTTGGGGGCATCAGTGGGGGGGAGGGGAGCACAGGGTCTCCCATGTCTGTCTGGTGGTGTGTTATCCTACAACACAGGTCCCTGATTGGGCCAAGATGCCAGGTATGGGGTATGGCTATTTTGTCTTGCTGGGCATCAGGTACCGTGAGACATGTCTGGTTCACAGTTTGTTCCCCCAGAGTAGTGAGCATCCCCTTGGGATGGACAGGACAAGGCTGCCCACTGGGAACATCCTAAGCCAATGCCTGAGAGAGAGGAGGGTGACGATGACATCGCAGGGAAGGTGACAATACCCTGCTGCCTGCCTGCAGCACTGAGAATCTCCCACCCTAGAACAGAGCACATCTCCCATGTCCAGGCCTCATCTGCTGGGCCTCATGGCCCCCTGCCCAGTGGGACCCCAAGAGACCAGGAGACAGTGACATTTGAATCTGTCACCTTGTTAGCAGCACCAGGTGGGACAATGGCTCCTGAGGGCTGCCCCCTGATGAGCTGGGTGTCTGAGGTCTGACGGGTCACTCACCTTCTCTGAGCTCAACTCCTTCCTGGGTCAAGGGCCCCCTGAAGGCCTGGAACTGACACGGAGTTCAGAGAGCAAAATGGAACCTCTCCAGGATGCCTCACCCTGCCTTCTGTTCTGCTGGGAGTTGGCCTGGCTGATCTAGCTGAATACCAAGTGCTCCTGGGAAAATGGGAGACAGGGAGAAGAGCACATGGAACCCCCAAACCTGGTCCCAATCCCCAGGAAGGGCCATTACAGGTGTCCTCTTTGGAAAGAGGATTCCTGTGCTCCAACCCCATGCCTCGACCCTTCACCCAGTACCACTTCCACTCTTGCCCAGAGGACCCAGAATCCTCCCCACCCCCTTTTGGCCTCAGACACAGCTCCTGGCCCCTCCTCTAGGAAGTCCTTTTAGACTACTTCCTGCTGGGGCTTCCTTTGTCCTATGACCAGTGACCCCAGCTCACCCTAACTGTCCCCTTTGTGTGCCTTGGGGTGGACCCCACAGGGTCCCCCACCCAGGCCGGCATTGGGAGGGCTCTGTAAATGTGCCTGGTTCATGTCCAGCCGTGTCTACCCCCTCCTCCCCTGCCAACATACACCCTCCCTCTTCTAGGAGGTCAGGCCAGCGAGTCCCTCCTCGCCCGTGCCTGCTGCTACGGTTTCCTGGGCCAGAAGAAGACAGCCATGTTCGACTTCAACATCGTACTCCGGGTCGAGCCAGGGAACGTGCAGGCACTGTGTGGGCGGGCACTGGTGCACCTGGCCCTGGGCCAGCAGAAGGTACTGACACCCCACACCCTAGGCTGAGCAAGCAAGGGGGCTGAAGGGGAAACACAGAAGAACCAGGGAGGTCCCTATTGCTCACCCTCAAGATTAGACAATCAGGAACAATGAGAAGTCCACCAAAGCCCCAGTCTTCTAATCCCACCAGCACTGTGGGGTCAGGATGCCTCATCTGGCTGCCACAGGCCAATTTCAGGAGGTCCTGCTCATTCATCAGAGGGTCCCAGATTGCCCAGTCCCTGTTCACAGAGGGAGTTGGGAAGGCCCTTGGGTGCACAAGGTGCCTCTCACTGCAATCAGGTGTTCCATGCATACCAGAGACCCTCGATGGCAGGATGGGCCAGGTCTCGACTCCTGTGTTGGCAGGGGTACTGGGACTCTTGTGTTGAAAATCGTTTAGAGACCTGTCGGCATCCTAAGGATCAGGAAGAAGTACTGGGATTGATTAGTGATGTCTGCCATGGGCACAGAGCTGCTGGAATCCTGGTCTGAACTTAAACTAAAAGCAGTTCTCATTGGGTGGATTCAGATTCATGGTGTCAGATCAGAAAAGAACTGTGCACCATATCATTTTCAGTAGCTAATTTTTCAGAAGTGGATCAGCGTGATGGCTGAGTTATTCATATAGCTATGGCTAGAATAAAAGAGCTCTGGTAGCGTAGTGGTTACAAATTGGGCTGCGAATCACAAGGTCAGCAGTTTGAAACTACCAGCTGTTCCATGAGACAAAGATGAGGCTTTCTGCTCCCATAAAGATTTACAGCCTCAGAAACCCTGTACAGCGTCACTGTGAGTCTGAACCGACTCCATGGCACATGACAACAACAACAATTTTTCAGAAGTGAATCAGCAGACTTGTTTTCCCGAGGTGCCTCTGGGTAGACGAACCTCCAACCTTTCAGTTGGCAGCTGAGCGTGTGAACTGTTTATACCACCCAGGGACTCCTTGACCCACATTCACCTGCTTCCTAAGCTTAGATGTCTGTACATTTCAGACCTTCTTGTGCAAAGTCTTCTCCAATTCAGAATATAAGTAGTCGGGGAAGACCTGTGAGCATGAACGCTTGTCTGTTTTTGTGTGTTGCTTACCTGACACCTTCATTAACCCTGTACCCACAGCTCACTGGGACCCTGGGGCCCCATATCAGACTGTGTGCTTGGTCCACTCCTATTAGGTGAGCTCAGCCAAATCACTTCACCTCTCTCTGGTCCCATCCACCTTGGGTTGAATGCTTGGTGGGAATGGAAGGAGTAGGGGGTAAGCTATGATCTTCCAAATTCCAACTAAAGCAGCCAGGTAGCGAGTGGAGTAGAGAAGGGGCAGAAAGGAGCCCAAGCTGACATCTTCAGGGGCATGTGTCACTGTAAGCTCTAGGCTGCCCTCTCAGGGTGCTAGGGAGCTGCACTCCCTCTTCCCCCCACCTTGTGCTGTCCGCACATGGTCTTCAGATCTGTGAGAAGGCAGGAGCAGGGACAGGGGGTCTACTCTGGGGTTCAAGCCAGGGCACATCCCAGGAGAAGAGGACTAGAGGCAGCCACTTACATTTTCTCTCTGGAAGCTCTCAGAGACAGGACACTTAGCTGAGAGTATCATTCCTGACAGGAAACTGAAACTGTCGACCCTCCTGAAGCTTCTCTGGATAAACACACAGTCCACATCCTGCCTGCCTGTTCTGGCTTCTTCATTCTCTAAAGGCTGGACTCCAAGGTAGCAAAAAACAAATAAGCCCAAGTTTCCATTCAAATAAGAACTCTCAGATGGTGCTTATTTCTGCTGAGCAGTAAGACATGTCCAGGGTCGTAGTGATGTCCACAGGGCAGGGTGCCCACTCAGGGCCCCCCAACATCCACCAGGCAGGACAGCCCAACTAGGGCCTCACAATGTGGGGCAGAGCAGCCTGTCTGGGGGCTCGTATCACCTACAGGGAAAGACAGACTTTATCAGGGTGAGACAGCCTGATCAGGAACCCCAGTGCCCATGGGGCAGAACTGCATATGCAGAACCCCCAACTGCATCAGGTCAAAGGGGGCCATCCAGGACTAGTCTGTTTCCCCTACGGTCTTTGATGGCCTGGTCTCTGGTTCCATCTGCATGTGGGAGAAAGTGGCTTACTGTCAAATGCTCAGCCTGGTGCCTGGCCACGATGCAGGCAGAGTACATAGATGCTGGAACTTCTGTGGACCAAGGCAGAATGTGGCATTTTTTCCTGTAAAGGTAACCAGCCAAACTTGGACATTGGCTACCCAAAATGGGGGGTGGGGGGCTACAAAGGCAAGAAGTGACTGGCTTACAAGCTTTCAAGAGGGAACCTAGATCCAGAGGGCCTGGAGGAAGGTAGAATCTCCAGTGAGTAGTATTCAATCTGACTAGCCAGGGCTGATGCAATGAAATGCAGACGGGTCTCTTGTGATACAATAGTGAATAATTGTTATCAGGACTGATTGTGAGGGTAGGAAATGTAAAGGTAGACGTTTTATAGCAAGGAGGGGAGTGATTAACTTTTCAGTCTAGGAGCAGAGGTCCCTAGGACCATCAAGGGAGAAGAGCAGAGAGCAGGACCCTACCCAGAGAAGCAGTGATGCCTGAAATGAAGGCAGAGACGATGATGTGGAGCGATGGAGCAGCTGGAGACTTTAGATCCAGAGAGGGAGAGCGTCTGTGTGCTGAAGACCTGGGGGGGCACGGGGGAAGGATTGCATGGAGGGAATTGTAACCATGGCAATGAGACGATATACGATAGAATGAATGTAAAACTAATGTTCTCCCATGTAAACGATCACATAATTCACAATAAAACATTTGAAAAAAAAAGGTAACCAGCCAATTCGAGTTTCCACTGGCCAGCAGTGTCTGAAGGTAGAGGCCAGGCCATAGTGTAGAGTGGATCAGAAAGGACTGTTCTACCACTGGCCAAGACTTGCACTCCCATGACCTGATCCAGAAGAATCCCATCTGCCAAATTTTAAATGCATCTGGATAAATTTTCTGCTCTGTTCTGAGAGAGTCCCTGATACTGGACCTCTGAACATCATGTAAATAGATAAAACTTGAGAAAATACACGAAGCAACTGTTTTCAGGCATTGGTCAATAGGGCACTCCAGCAGCTGCGCTGACTGGAATTTGCAAGAAATGGCCATGGAAAAGAGGAGACTTTGCAGAGGACAGGCGGCAATCTTCATAGGATTCACTGTGGGTCCTCATCTAAGAGCTTGGGTTGCACACAAAGGGTGCAGTGAGGTGAAATGAGCAGGGAGGCTCAGACCCATCAGGGGCCACCCCCTGTGGCTTGCAAGCTTCCTGGTAATACTAGGAGTCTTGCAGGACTGGGAGAAATTCAAGTTCCAATCCAGTCAGAACATCTTGGGCACTCATTTGATACCCCAGAAATACATCATGTAACCACTTTAAGATAAAGTCATACTGGATTCGGATGGGGCCTAAATCCAAAAACTTGTGTCCTCTTAAGGAGAGAGAAAGTTGGACACAGATACAAATAGAGAAGTAAGAAGCCTATGTGAAGATGGATGCAGAAATTAGAATGATGCCGCTACAAGCCAAGAAGTTTACTTGAAATTACCAGAAACTGAAAGAAACAAGAAACAACTCTTCTCTGAGACCCTCAGAGAAAGCAAGGTCCAGCCACACTATTGAGTTCAGACTTTCAGCATTAAATTTCTGTTGTTGTAAGCCACCCAGTTGTGGTCATTTATTATGGCAACGCAAGGAAATGAATATACTGTTGAACTAAGCTCAAAACTGAACTAGACCTGCGCTAACAAAGAAATGATGAAGTAAAAGAACTGAATAGAAAATTTCAAAGGACAGCTCAAGAAGACAAAAGACAAGGATTATAATGAAGTGTGCAAAGACCTAGAGTTAGAAAACCAAAAGGGAAAAGAACATGCTCAGCATTTTTAAGCTGAAAGAATTGAAGAAAAAGAAAACTCTCAAGCCTCAGGTTGCAATATTAAAAGCTTCTATGGGTAAAATACTGAATGATACAGGAAGTATCAAAAGAAGATGGAAGAAATACAGAGTCTCTATAGGAAAAACAATTGGTCAATTCTCAACCATTTGAAGAGATAGCATATGATCAAGAGCCGGTGGTATTGAAGGAAGAAGTTCAAGCGGCACTGAAGGCATTGGCAAACAAGGGTCCAGAAATTGATGACATACAATTCAAATGTTTCAACAAATTGATGCTGTGCTGGAGGTACTCGCTCATCTGTGCCAAAAAATTTGGAAGACAGCTACCTGGCCAACCAATTGCAAGAGATTTGTGCTCATTCCAAAGAAAAATGACTCAACTGAATGAGGAAATCATTGAGTAATATCACATGCAAATAAAATTTTGCTGAAGATAATTCAAAAATTGTTGCAGCACTATAGAGATTGTTTTTGTTAGATGCCACTACAGAGATTCCTGGTGTGGCGCTGTGGGTTAATGTG
This sequence comes from Chrysochloris asiatica, assembly GCF_000296735.1. NCBI lineage: Eukaryota > Metazoa > Chordata > Mammalia > Afrosoricida > Chrysochloridae > Chrysochloris > Chrysochloris asiatica. The sequence continues at coordinate 2,664,374 of NW_006408691.1, read as the reverse complement.
CCAGACTGCAAAGCCATTTGAACTTCAAGATTGGCAATTCAAGCTTACCAGCTGCTCCTTGGAAACCCTACACAGGGTCGCTATGGGTCGGAATTGACTTGATGGCACTTAACAACAACAACAACTACAGAGATTGTTTTTGTTTTGTTAGGTTGTGAGTCAGTACCAACTCATAGTAACAGTAACCTTATGCATAACACATCCCGATCCTGGGCCAACTTCACAATCATTGCTACATTTGATCCCAGTGATGCTACCACTGTGCCAATCCATTTCGTTGGGGGTTTCCTCTTTTTCTCTGAACCTTCACTTTACCAAACATGGTATCCTTCTCCAGGGACTGGCTCCTGCTGACAATATGTTCGAAGTATGAAAGCTGGAAGTCTGGCCATCCTGGCTTCCAAGGAGCACTTTGACTGTATTTCTTCCAACACAGATGTATGTGTTCTTTTGGTAGTCCATGGTACTTTCAGTATTCTCTTCAACACCATAACTCAAATGCATCCATTCTTCATGGTCTTCTTTATTCACTGTCCAACTTCCGCATGCATATGAGGTTATTGAAAATACCATGACTTGAGTCAGGCACACCTTAGTGCTCAAATTGACATCTTTGCTCTTCAACACTTTAAAGAAATCTTGTGAAGCAGATTTTCCCAATGCAATACATTGTTTGATTTCTTGACTGCTGCTTCCATGAGTATTGATGGTTGATCCAAGCAAAATGAAGTCATTAACATCTTCAATCTTTTCTCTATTGATATTGGTGTTCTTTTTTGGTCCAGTAGTGAGGAGTTTGGTTTTCTTTACATTAAGGTGCAACACATACCAAAGGCTGTGGTCTTTGATCTTTATCAATAAGTATTTTAAGTCCTGTTCACATTCAGCAAACAAGATTGTATCATCTGCATATCACAGGTTGTTAATGAGCCTTCCTCCAATCCTGATGTCATGTTCTTCTTCATATAATCCAGCTTCTGGCATACAGATTGAATAAGTATGATGAAAGAATACAACCCCGACACACACCTTTCTTAATTTTAAACCATCCAGTGTTCCCTTGTTCTGTCCGAATAACTGTCTGTTGGTCTTTGTACAGGTCCCTCATGTACACAATTAAGTGTTCCAGAATACTCATACTTCACACTGTTGTCCATAACTTGTCATGGTCCACACAATTGAAAGCCATTGTAGTCAATAAAGCATAAGTAAACATCTTTCTGGTGCTCTCTGCTTTCAGTCAAGATCCATCTGACATCAGCAATGATAGCCCTCATTCCACGTACTCTTCTGAATCCATCTTGAGCCTCTGGAAGTTCTTTGTCAATGTATGGTTGCAGCCATTTTTGGATTAACTTTAGTAAAACTTTACTCACATGGGATATCAATGATATTGTCCAATGATTTTTGCATTCTGTTGGGTCACCTCTCTTTGGAATGGGTACAAATATGGATCTCTTCCAATCAGTCGGCCAGATAGTTGTCTCCCAAATATCTTGGCAGAGATGAGTGAGTGCCTTGAGTGCCTCCTCACTTTGTTGAAAGATTTCTATTTGGATTCCATCTAATCCCAGTGCTTGCTTCTTTGCCAATGTCTTTAATGCACCTTGGACTTCTTCTTTCAGGATCATTGGTTCTTGAACATCAACCATTTATTTTTGGTACAGTGACTCTGTGTATTCCTTCCATCTTCTTTTGATGCTTTCTTCATCACTCAGTATTTTGCCCATAGCATCCTTCAATACCACAAGTAATGGTTTGAATTTTTTCTTCAATTCCCTCAGCTTGAGAAATGCTGAGTGTGTTCTTCCCTTTAGGTTTCTAACTCCAGGTCTTTGCACAATTCATGATAATATCTTACTTTGTCTTCTCAAGCTGGCCTTTGAAGTTTTCTGTTCAGCTTTTGAACCTCCTCACTTCTTCCATTTGCTTTAGCATCTCTACTCTGGAGAGCAAGTTTCAGAGTCTCTTCTGACATCCATTTTGGTCTTTTCTTTCTCTCATGTCTTTTCAATGAACTTTTGCTTTCTTCCTGTGTGAAGTTCTTGATATCACCCACAACTCTTACTGCATAGATAGGGAGCTGTTAAAAATTAAACCTAGATTCAGAAAAGGACATGGAATGTGGGATTTCATTACTAACATCAGATGGATCATGATTGAAATCAGAGAATACCAGAGAGATGTTTACTTGTATTTTATTGCCTATGCAAAGGCATTCGACTGTGTGATCATAATGAACTATGGATAACATTGCCAGAAATAGTTCAGAATATTTTATTTCAGAACACTTAACTGGGCTATGAGAAACCTATACATAGACCAAGAGGCAGTCATTGGGACAGAACACGAGACTACTACGCAGTTAAATAGCAAGATACTTATTCAATTTGTATGCTGAGCAAATAATAGAAAAGGCTGGACTGTATGAAGAAGAACGTGGGATAAGGATTAGAGGAACACTCACATTTCTTGCTTGCTAAAAATGATGAGAACTTGAAGCTCTTACTGATGAAGATCAAAGAACACAACCTTCAATATGGATTACAACTCAGTATAAAGACAACACAAATCTTCACAACTGAACCAGTAGATAACAGCACGATAAATGGATAAAAGATGGAAGTTGTTAAGGATTTCATTTTACTTGGATCCATAGTGAGTGTCTATGGAAGCAGCAGTCAAGAAATTAGATGATGTATTGCATTGAGGAAATCTTCTGCAAAAGACTTCTTGAAATGCAGATAGGTCTCTTGTGATACAATAGTGAATAATTGTTATCAGGACTGCTTGTGAGGGTTGGAAATGTAACGGTAGATGTTTTGTAGCAAAGAGGGGAGAGATTAACTTTTCAGCAGAGGAGCGGAGGACCCTGGGACCATCAAGGGAGAAGAGCGGAGAGCAGGACCCTACCCAGAGAAGCAGTGATGCCTGAGATGGAGGCAGAGACAATGACATGGAGATATGAAGCAGTTGGGGACTTTAAACATAGAGGGAGAGAGACTGTGTGCTGATGACCGGGGGGAAGGCTTGTAATGTATACACTTTGGTTGGTTGATGATGCATGGAGGGGATTGTAACCATAGCAATGAAATGATATACGATAGGATAAATGTAAAACTAATGTTCTCCCATGTAAACTATCACATAATTCACAATAAAACACTTTTAAAAAAAGACTTCTTGAAAGTGCTAAAGAGCAAAGATGGCATTTTGAAAATTGTGATGCACCTGAGCCAAGCCATGGTATTTTCAGTGACCCCTTATGCTTGTGAAAGCTGAACAATGAATCAGGAAGACTGGAAAAGAATTAATACATTTGAATTATGATTTTGGTGAAGAATATTGAGAGTACCATGGACTACCAGAAGAACAAATAACTCTGTCTTGGAAGAAGTATAAAAAAAGTGCCTCTTAGAATTGAGAATGGTGAGACTTCATCTCATTTACTTTGGACACGTTATTGGGAGAGACCAGTCCCTGGAAAAGGACATCATGCTTGATTAAGTAGAGGGTCAGTGATAAAGAGGAAGACCTCCAACAAGATGAATCGACACAGTGGTTGCAACAATAGGTTCAAACATAACAGCAATTGAAAGGATGTTACGGGACCACCCAGGGTTTCCTTCTGTTGTGCATAAAGTCCCTCTGACTCAGAGCCAACTCCAGCACCTAACAACAACAACATGGCCTACCAAGAGAAGACTGGTCAGTTCTGGCACTAGTGGGAGTACCATGCCTTGAAATTGACAAAGAGTTTGTGCAGTTAGGCAGTCAAGCCCACAGGGGTTTATCAGACAGAAAGATACAGGAAGAGTAACAATAAGAAGAAGGAGTAAAAAGGAAAAAAGAAGAGAGAAAAGAAGCAAGGAAACTTCCTCAAAAGCTGCACCGTGGGTCAAGGTGGCAGCAGACCTGGAAAGGGCCCAGTGGCAGAACCAGTGGTGACAGGCCCGGAGCTGGTGGTGACAGGTGCGAGGGTCAAGAGAAGCCTGTCCTCAGAGAGCCACGATGAGCCCTACATGGTCAAGAGGAGCTGAGACAGCTGTTCTTGAGTGAAGAAGGAAGACTTAGCTTACAAACTTCCTGATCCAGATCCTGAGTTTTAGCCAGTCCTTCTGTGGGGTCAGTTTGAACCGCAAGGTCAGCAGTTCAAACCCACCAGCCACTCCTCAGAAACCCTATACTGGGTTTGGAACCAACTCGACAGCACGTAACAACAAAAGCACTCTTAATAATCACTAACCGTAAATATTGTCTGTCGAGTCCCATGTGACCATTGCAATGGATTATTGAACCCAGAAGAGAAGTGGAGTGCCATGAGCGGGACAACTGGGGTCAGAATTGGTTCGAAGGTTGGAGAGAAGAGGTGTGTCTGCGTTTGCTTTGCATTATCTTCCCATCTTAGTTATCTGGTGCTACTATAGCAGAAATACCACAAGTAGATGGGCCTAACAAACAAGTTGATTTTCTCAGGAGATTGAAAGTCTAAATTTAAAATGTCAGCTTGACAGCAAGGCTTGCTCTCTGTGTGTTGGCTCTGAAGGAAGATCTGTGTCTCTTTCTCTTCTGTTTCCTGGTTTCTTGGAGAGCAAGCACCATATGTCTTGGCATCTATCCTACCCCATCTCTACTTGGCTGCCTGGTTTAGTCTCTTTTATCTCTCAAAAAGATATTGATAACGGTACACCCTACACAAATCCTGCCTCATTAACAAAATAAAGACAACCCATTCGCAAATGGGATTATAACCACAGGCAAAGAGGTTAAGATGTTACAGCACATATTTAGAAGGACACAGTTCAATTCATAACACCTCTGACACTATTGTTATTATTAATGCCGGGTCTTCTCCAGTGTCATGGCCGCCCCGTGTCTCACAAAGTTGAACTAGGCTCCATAGGGTTTTCAAGGCTGTAACTTTTCAGAAACAGATTGCCAGACCTTCCTTCTGAGGATCCTCTGAGAGGGTTCAAACTGTCAACCTTTGGGCTTGTAGTCAAGTACTTACAATGAATAAACATTTGCACCACCCAGGGACTCCTAACACTACAGATGATGATAAATTAAGATTTCAATAAAGCAAGTGCTAAAACATAATATAAAGGGGCCGATTGCAGCATCGATGGACTCAAGCGTGGCAACAGTAGTGAGGCTAGCCCAGGATCGGGCAGTGTTTCGTTCTGCTGTGCATAAGGTTACTATGGGTTGGTACCTACTCGATGGCACCTAACAACAACAACTTATAGAACACCAGAAGAATTTAAATGAAATACTGAAACTATTCAATTAACACAAAAGCTTCAGATCATCAGCCAAAACAAGGCCAGGGGCAGACTGTGGAACCAACCACCAATTGCTCATATGCAAATTTAGGCTGGAGCTGAAGAAAATTAAAACAAGTCCACAAGAGCCAAAAGTTGACCTTGAATATAACCCACCTGAATTTCACGATCATCTGAAGAACAGATTTGACACTGAAGACCGAAGACCAGAAGAGTTGTGGGATGGCATCAAGAACATCATACAGGAAGAAAGCAAAAGGTCATTAAGAAGACAAGAAAGAAGGAAAAGATGAAAATGAATGTCAGAAGAGACTGAAACTTGCTCTCGAGCGTAGAGATGCTGAAGCAAATGGAAGAAGTAAGGAGGTACAAGAGCTGAACAGGACATTGTCAACAAGGCTCAAAAAAAAAAAGAAAAAAAAAAAAGACAGCTGGGAAACAAATGGTTCCTGGAGGAGCGCTTAACAATACATACTTGTGGAGCTCCTGTAGCACAACTGGGAGAGAAGACAAGAATGGGGTAGAGGTGGGACATGCTGCCCAGAGAGTGGGGGCAGACTGCAGCAGCATACAGAGACTCAAGTTGGTGGAGTCTTGACAAGCGTTACCTGGCTGGGATGCAACCTCATGAAGGAGTTTCTGAGTTACTTCCATGGATAGAGGCCAATGAGCTGGATCCCCTCAAATGTCCAGTCCAGAAGCAGGAGGGTAAAGTGGTTGCAGCCATGGGGTGGGGGAAGGACAGGCGCACAGAACTAGCAGCATAGCTGTGGTGAATTATCTACTGTCTCTTCTAGTCTGTAACTCCCACCAAACAATATTTCTGCCCTGCTGGTTCTGAGTAAGAGAAGGCAGGAAAAGATGACATGATTCAGCAGTGGATGTTAGCAGAGTTCATTGTAATTATAAAAACTTGCACCTCTAGCATGGATATAAAATGATCTGCCTCAGAAGAAGGAAGGGGATCTTACTACTGTCAAGAAGGAGGATCCAGGAGTGGAGCACATCCTTTGGACCCCGAGATCGCTGCACACTGAACCTCCTCAACCCAGGGACAGAAAGCTGTGGCACCAGAAGAGGTGGCAGAGGAGAAGCAGCAGCAGCAGAACCAGGAACCAGACAATGAGACAGAGCAGAGGACTTCCCAGCCCATGGAGCAAGTAAAGCTGGGTGACTTTGGGCAGGAAGTTTGCTTGTAGAGTTGGTGTCTCCAGTCACTTTGGTGAGAGAGCTAGGTTTGTTGACCCTTGGAGCTAAATAAAGCCAAGTCACTTCAGACTGAGGAATATGGTGAGTGGTGTGTCCTGTGGGCATTTATCAGCAGCCAGCTGGAACAACTATACCCTGAGCATTTTCTAATCCTAAATTGTAACCTGCTAACCTGC
>NW_006408691.1:2645337-2655429 GCF_000296735.1 Chrysochloris asiatica | reverse complement strand
GGTCTTTAGTGTTTAATATATCAAATCTGTTCTTCAGATGATCTCTAAATCCAGGTGAGATATATTCAGGGTCATATTTTGGCTCTCGTGGACTTGTTTTCATTTTCTTCAGCTTCAGTTTGAATTTGCATATGGGTAATTGATGGTGTGTTTCACAGTCTGCCCCTGGCCTTGTTTTCACTGATGATATGGAGCTTTTCCATCGTCTCTTTCCCTTTCCGCAGATGTAGTCAATTTGATTTCTGTGTATTCCATCTGGTGAGGTCCATGTGTATAGTCATCTCTTATGCTATCTAAAGAAGGTATTTGAAAGGAAGAAATCACTGATTTTGTAGAATTATATCATGCGTTCTCCAGCATCATTTCTATCACCAAGGCCATATTTTCCAACTACTGATCCTTCCTCATTGTTCCAAACCTTTGCATTACAATCCCAGTAATGATCAATACATCTTGATTGCATGTTTGACTAGATCTGTAGGAACTCCAAAAAGCAGATCATGAAACCCAGGAGCACAGAGGGAAAACTGAAATGATGGTGCCTGCCCTCCTGACTCACAGGTGATCACACATGAAAGATGTCTCCACCTACTTTGCCCCTTTCCCTTACAGGAGGCTGTGAATGACATCATCTCTGCTCTGAAGCTGGACCCAGGCACTGTGGTCCCGGAAATCCGCTCACTGAAGCCAGAAGCTCAGACCCTTATCACCCAGGGCATCTATACCCACTGTCAGACTCTCCTGAGCCAGCAGCTGGACACTGAGGTGCCCCTCAGTGACAAGGATGCCCAGGACCTCCTTGCCATGGGGGAGACACTGGTCAGACTTGATGCCCCACAGCCAGGCTGGCACATCCTCCTCACAGATGTGCTCATGTCTCTAGGTGAGTCTCAGCCCAGGATGGAAATTCAGTCATCTGCCGTGGGTTCCATAATCCATGTGTTTCTTCAATAGATATGGATTGAGGGTCCATGAGATTGCAGGTGTTGTTCTAGGTGGACTGTCTTCGATCTGTCTGCAAACACCCATGTCACCTGACGAGGTGGGAATGATAGTCAATTCTCATTCTTCATGGTACCACCTGTTACCTTCCAGTCAGTTCCGATCATGGTAACCCCATGTGTGTCAGAGTAGAGCTGTGTTCCAAAGAGTTTTCAGAAGTAGATCACCAGGCCTTTCCTCTGAGGTGCCTTTGGGTGGACTTGAGCCTCCAAACCTTCAGTTAGCAGTTGAGCATGCTATCTGTCTGTGCCTCCCAAGGCCTCCTATTGGAAGTGAGGATGGTCATTTCAAAAAGTGATTGGTTTGGGGGTGACCCTAAAACAGGGCCAGGGGTTAGTGAGGTGATGCTGGAGGTGAGACCTTGATGTTCTGCAAAGTGGTCTGAGCACTGAATTTGCAAACACTGCATCAGCCTTGCTGGACATCAATTGGGAACAGGCGCATCAGGCAGCTCAAGTATGCTACCACCATGCACCTGCAAGTGCCCAGGAATCACTTCAAAAGTACTATGTGTAGTGATTTGGGAGTTACAGATACACATGAGCAAGTAGACAATGTGACTGTCTGCTGACTGTCTTTCCCAACCTCCAACAGGCAGCTATGAGGAAGCTGGTATCCGCCTGCAAAACTCTTTAAACTCCACTCCACCATCGGAGGCGGCCCAGGCCCGGCTCGGCCTGCTCCAACTCAAGAAGGGAGATGTGTCCACTGCAGCACAGAACCTGCAGGGCCTGGTGGAAAAGAACCCCAGTGATCTCCGCTTCCTGCTCCATCTTCTGGAGGCCTCTGAGCGGCAGAGCCTGGCCCAGGTGCGAGGTAGCACAGCCGGCCCCCCAGGGGTGTTTTCATTGTCTCTTCTTCACCCTGTTGACGAGGGATGGAGTCTTGCTCTAGGGCTCTGAAGACATAATGACATGTGACCCTGGAGAGATGAGATCATTATACTCACACTGCACATCATTCAGGGCCTCGTGAAGGTGCACTCAGGAGCAAAGTAGACAACCAGGGACTGTGGAGGCAGAGTTTATAGTAACAAGAGGGTGGGGTGCCCTTGTGATTGGTTTATTTCAATAATCAATAGTGCTGACCCACTATTCAGGAATAAGCAGAAACTGCACCTGCTGTGTGTAGTAAGGAGGGTGGTTTGGCCAGAAGATTTCATCTGCAGAGCAGAGAGGGAGGGGAACTTGTGGTTTAGCCACATGAGTCGCTGCTGATAGATCAGATGTCAAAGCACCCGTAACATGTGCCCTAAGTGTAGATCGTACACCATTCCCTTCTGGTTGTTTCAGCCTGATTCTACTTGCCAGAAACAGAACTGATTCAGAGTGGAGTTGGACCTGTGATTAGGAGACCTTGGTAGTCTCCACCTAAATCTTGAAAACCCCCACTGACCTAGTTCTTTCTTTGCATATAAACCAATGTGACTTGGGGTGGAGGAGAGGGAGGGTGCCACCTCCTTAAAGCTGGGTTGTACCAGCCAGAAGCACCCCGATTCCCAGGAAGCCCACCCCACCTCCAGGTCACGTCAGAGAGTCAGCATTCCCTCCCAGGGACGAGTGGTGGGGGCGTGTTGATGGGAGACAATGGTTCTGCAGGATGAGGAACTGAAAGTAGGGCCTTGAAGGGGCACTAGGCTGGAATCGCTGCCTCATGACAAGCTAACTTTCCTCCAAATCATTTAGTCCAAAGAACTGAGCACCCTGCCACCGGATGTGGGCACTGTGCTGGGGGTGGAGCCATGAGCAATGGGGGACCTCGTGACACTCACATCTCAGTGGGAGAGAGAGACAGCAAGTGAGGATGATCATTTCAGAGAGAAATTGGTGTAGGAAGACTCAAACTGGGCAGGGGGATGTGAGGTAATGCTGGAAGTGAGACCTCATTGAGAAACAGCCAGAAGGCTCAGGAGCTGGTCAAAGTCCAGGCCAGGGGAAAGGCAGAGCCTGCAGCTAGAGAAGAGCTCGAGAAGTTCAAGAAAACAGAACCAAGCCGTGTAACTGGAGTACAGTGAGAGTAGGAGAGGCAGTGAGGTTCTGGTCAAGCCCTCACTGGAAATCAGTTTAAAGGAACCATTAAGGGGAGACGGGCAGGGGGTCCTGGCTACTGGTTTGACTACTTTGTGCCTGGCACCAAGTAACTGCTCCACTGACTAGAGGCCAGGCACAAGACCACCTAGAGGAGAGGTAGTGGAGGGGCTGAGCAAATAGAAACGGCAGAGTGGTTTTCCTGCACTGGTTGAATTTAACCTTGGCAGGGAGAGAAAAGGCAGGTTTGGGAAGCCAGGGAGCTGCGGAATGAAATCTCCGTGCAGCCTGGGGAGAGGATTACACTTCCTAGTCCTTGTTTGGTCATTTCTCTGATGGGTTCTGTAAGTCAGACTCCAATCACTGTTGCAACCTTGGTGGTTTAATAGAGGGGTGGGCTGAAAGGACAAAAGAAGAGGAGCAAGTCGGCTAAAAAATGTTTTTAAAACCCACTGCCATCAAGTCAGTTCCAACTCAGGTGACCCTGTAGAGTTTTCGAGACTGTCAATCTCTGAGCTCAGAGGAACTGTGGTCTCTGAGTCCTGAGGTGTCTGTGTGGTTAGGGGTCTCTAAGCTCAAGAGAAGAGGGCTGGAATGTGGTCTCTGAGCTCAGAGGAGAGGGGAGTGGCCTGGGGTGGGGGTCTGGGGTCTCTGAGTTCAGAAAAGTGCCGCTCAAGTTGGTAGGGGCGGGAGAGGAGTAGTCAGCCTGGAGTTCCCACAGCAGCTCTCGTCTGTGCCTGACCGTTGCCCGGAGACCGGGAGACGCTGGCAGACCCGGAAGGCATCGCTTCTGAACTTCCTGCGCCCCGCCCACAAGCGCCCTGTAGTTGTAAAGGCCATTCCTCCCGAGAGTGGTACAGTCCTGTTTGGGGGAGCACCTCGCCTTGATCCATAGATTCCTAGTTGGGTCTAGGTGACCAAGAAGGGTCCCCCGCTGTGATTAAACACCTCTTTGTTGTTGTTAAGTGCTGTCTAGTTGGTTCGGTTCCTACTCATGTTGTTGTTGTTAAGTGCCGTAGAGTCGGTTTCGACCCATAGCTACCCTGAACAGGGTTTCCGAGGCTGTAAATCTTTACGGGAGCACATTGCCTCATCTTTCTCCCGTGGAGCAGCTGGTAGTTTCGAACTGCTGACCTTGCGGTTCGCAGCCTGATTCGTAACCACTACGCTACCAGAGCTCCTACTCATAGCGACCTTATATAGGATTTCTGAGCTGGTGGGTTTGAACTACCAACCTTGTTGGCAGACCAGTATGTATCCTATAGAGCCACACCAGGACTCCAAACACCTCTAGCGCCCGAAGAAATCTGAGATGGCGTTAACCCAGACCGAGATTTTTTGTTGTTGTTGTTGGTTTGTGGGTTTTCTTGTGGGTTTTTTGTTTTGTTTTGTTTTTTTATTGCGAGGGTGTGGGGATCAGAAACTCCCAACTGAATGACACCTTGAAGGAAGAATCAGCGTTCCAGATCGACTGTGGACCATGGCTGGACTGTAGGGGAAGAGTCCAGGCTTGTCCCGGCCCAGGTGAAGGGGAGCAGGTGGTAGACGATGCCTCAGTGAATCTTAGGTGGGGCCCTGCAGACAAACCATCCCTCTGGGGGTGGGAAAAAAAAAAAAGCCGGAAGTGGAGTCCATTCACCTTCTGCACACCATTATCAGAATTGCATGCACTGTCTGACTCCATGTGAACTGCCCACTCTAGCTCCACAAAGAGTCAACAGTCGCAAGCCCCATGTCATAGGTGAGGCAGCTCAGATCGGGCAGTTACTAGGCCAGGGACACATAGCAAAGGGGAAAAGGTGGATTCAGACCCAGGCCTAGTGACTCCAGTGCCTTCCTCCACCCCATCCTGAGAGTCAGGAGAACTAGGGATATTGTATGGAGCCCTGGTGGCTTTGATCATATGTTACCTCAAGGTCAACAGTTCAAATTCACCAGCCACTTCTCGGGAGAGAGGAAACTTTTTCTACTCCCGTAAAGATTTACAACTTCTGTAGTGCTGTGGGTTAATATGCTGGACTGCAAGATCGGTTTGAACTGCAAGGTTGGCCGTTCAGGCTCACCAGCCAGGGACTATGAGTCAGAACTGACTCGACGGCACTTAACAATAACAACAACAACAAACAAACCATATGTAGGATCACTAGGTGTTGGAACTGACTCAATGGCAGTAGGTAAGTAGGTAGGTACTGTATGGTATTATATGGTGTGTATTGTATGGTGTGAGGCTGAGTGCATTCAGTAGATCCCGGCTGCAGTAGAAAAAAGGGGCTGTGAGAAAGGCAAGGTCTTGACTATGCTGTCATCTTCAGAAAGTGGGAGCTGTTGTAGGTTCTTGAGGAGAGAAGAGTCTTTTATGTAAGCTGGTTGATCCACAAGGTGGTTTGGAAGTAATCTTATTCATAGCTGAGTCTTGGGTGTGAACTCTGGCCCCAGATTAGAAAGGGAAAGAGGCAGAGGGTGGACTGGCAGGGAAGGGCAGGATCTTGTCCTTCAGTTCCCAGGGAGAGGAGACTAAGGTGGTGAATATGCACTACTTGAGCAAGAAAGCGAAAGCGGGAAGGAGAGGCGATAGTGGAAGACATAGTGAGATGGTAGCTAGTGGACAAATCAGAGGCTGAAAGCGGGAAGAGCCTGTGGAAATAGCCCTTGTTGACTGGACAGCTTCCAGGTAGGTGTGGTTGCAGGAAGGAGGGCCTATGTCCTGCCCCCCACCCCCACCCAATCTCACCACCACCACCCCCTTTGGAGAAAGTCGGCAACCCCTTTGCCCAGGAGGCCATTCCAGGGATAGGCAGCGACGACGCAGTGTGGAGGGGTTGTGGCCGGTGCGGAGGTTAGCGCATTTTCGGTTGTAGGGTTTGGGCTGACCAGCCTCATGCTTCTTGTGCAGGCCGCTGCCCAAGAAGCCAGCGCTCTCCTGGACGCGGGACTCCCGAGTCAGGCGCAAGCCTTCTGCTCACTGGCTGTCCTGGCGGATGGAGACAGTGCCCAGCACCTGCGCACGAGGGCTGCCTGCCTGGCTGAGCTTCGGGAATTTGGTCCAGCGCTTAGGGACCTAGACCGCGTACTCCAGAAGGGAAATGATGACCTCCCGACTCAAGCAGAGGACTTCTGTACCCGGGGCCGTCTGCTGCTGAGCCTGGGGGATGAGGTCAGGGCCTCAGGGGCCTTCATCCAGGCCCTCGAGCTGGAGCCTACACTTGCTCTGAGCAGCTTGAGTGAGAGGCCAGGCCGGGCCTCCATCGCCCAAGTGCTCCATCACTACGGGCAGCGCTGCTTAGAGGACCACCGCCATGCAGAGGCCTGGGCAGCAGCCGAGAATGGCTTGCTTGTGGACCCTGAGCATAGTGGCCTGAAGAAGCTGAAGGCAAGGACTCGCAGGGAGGCATCATCGGGCTGCCGACTCCACTGACCCCTCTTTAGTTATTTTCATCAAATGTCCAGGCCCTTGAGCTACAGCCTCCTGGAACCAGATGATCTGGTGGGCCTAGATAAGAAGGCTCTATTTTTGCCTTGGAAGTAAAGGGAGAGTTTCCTATTCGCATGGCGGATCATCCTGAGGGGCACAGACTTAAGATGTCAGGGTTCTCCGGAGAAACAGAGCCAGGAAGATATATAGACAGAGGTAGATTGTTTTAAGAATTGACATAAGTGATTATGTTATTTTTAAGTCCCATGGAGTCACTTCCGAGTCATAGCCACCCTGTATAGGGTTTTCAAGGAGCAGCTAGTGAGTTTGAACTGCTGTCTTGGGGTCCACAGTCCAACATTGATCTTACAGTGCCGCATGTGATTATGGTGGTGGTTGTTACGTACCCAGAAGTCAGTTCCGACTCATAGTGACCCTGCATAGGATTTCCGAGGCTGTACATCTTTACAGGACCAGAAAGCCTTATTCTCCGGCAGAACCGCTGGTGGTTTCGAACTGCTGACCCTGAGATTGGTAAGTCCAAAATCTGTAGGTCAAACAACAGGCTGGAGAGTCCTGCAGTCTTGTGTCCCAAAATGCTGACTTATACTCTGAATACAAAATACTCCTTAGTCCGGCTTTCACCTGATTAGGTAGGTGAGGCTACAGGTCAACAGTTCAAACCCACCAGCTGCTCCTCAGAAACCCTATACAGAGTTGCTATGAGTTGGAACCGACTCAACTGCATTTAACATCAACAACACTCACATTATGGATGTGACCTGCTTTTCTTAAAGCCAACTGATGTAATCACCTGGAACTACTCCATATCAGCAACTAGACTGGTGATTGGCCAGACAACTGAGAATCAGCCAATCCAAGTGGACCCATGAAATTCACCATTACCACCCAAACATATCTACTCTGTTGTTAAGTGCTGTCAAGTCGGTTCTGACCCATAGCGACCCTGTATAGGGTTTCCGAGGAGCAGCTGGTGAGCTTGAACTTCTGACCTTGCAGTTCAAATGGCTTTGCCGTCTGGAATAGATATAAAACCTCTACAGAACAGTTACCGTAAAAGGAGGTTCTCAAAGAGCTACCCTCAAAGCAAGGCCCAGTGCCAGGTAGCATCAGAGGAAACAGCCTTTAAAACACTCAACTCTAAATTGCTTTAAACTCCTTCATTGTCAAAAGAAGAAGAGAAAATCTACCCGATTCTTTTGTTGTTGTTGTTTTTAAGCTTTTGTTGTGAATTGAGTGAAAGTTTATAGGGCAGATCATACGTTTTACATTCAATAAATCAGAACTTGTTTCACTGCAATGATTACAATCCCCTCCATGTACCATCAGTTAACAATATTTACCTATATAAACCTCCCCCTTTTTTTTTTCTGATGAACACATACCACACGCAGAACATATATTTGTTTAAATGTCCAGAGGGCACACTTTGCAAGCCAGCCTCCTGCCTGCAGGCTCACAGTCTTTCCCGTTCCATGGGCCTAGAGTCCTCAGCTGTTCTCTCTCTCTCTATGCCACTGTCTCTACTGTCACTGATTTTCTGGTTAGGATCCCACACTCTACTCATGGTCTTCCCTCACAATGGTCCTAGGGTCCTTGGTTCCTAAAATGGCAGGTTAACTATTCCCCCATTTAGTTACACCTTTTCTATATTTACAGTTCACAGCTTCATTAGACCTGAAAACAATTACTCATGTTGAATCATAAACTCCTATCCCCATCGTCCTCCATCTCCTTTCACCAGACCCATCCTGACAAGAGGAAAACTCTTCAGCAGGGGTTCTACCCTACCCACCCCCCACCACCTCATTCTGAAACTAAGCACACTCATGAATGCTTGTAAACCAGTCACTTTGTGCCTTTTTAGCCCCACATTTTTGATAACCATTGTCTAATTCTCCTGTTCCTATCAACCCAGTGTACTGAGGAGGCAAGCTTGATCCTTGCTATGGAGAGTCCTTTCCTTTGGGTTGGAATTTTGAGCAACTACATCCATAGCAAAGGTCTAGTTCATCAAGTTGAAGCAATTTACGGTTGCTCCCGGTGTGAAACTTCTTTATCTTCATCTGGCCAAGTTCTAATCAGCAATCCTTCCAAGCTAGATCCCATAGATACTATCTGCAAGTTTGGGAGTTCTTGCCCACCTCCCCCTGATTTCAAGCCAGTTAACCACTTCACTTTTAACTTTAGTCCCCAGTAGCTAGGTCAGTGTCCATGGACTTAGCAGTTCACACGTCTCCCTGAACTTTAGACCAGCCAGCCCTACCTCTTCTCTCATCTCAAGGTCAACAGGTGTTTATGGGACGTGACCAAACTCAGGCTGTGACTTCCTTGCTGGATTTCCCACTTCCACTCATAAGTATACCAGGGTGGTCACCAGTAAGCATACAAGACTACTCATGTGTTCTCTTTGAGTTTCACTCTTAGAGGGGGTTTCCCATGGTGGGCTGGCTTTTCTTGCCTTGGTGGTTCCAAGGCAAACAGCTTGCTTGATCTTATAACAGCCAAACAGTCTGCTTTTTTGTGGGGTTTTTTTTTCCTTGCTGGTATTTCTTTCAAGAAATATCTTTTGTTCCTCTAGCCATTCCACATTGGTCTGCATGTCTTTTCAAGTAGGAATGTCCCACCTCAGAAGGTTCTGGGTGGGGCTCAGGATTCCACCTAAGGCCCCATACTCCAGAAAGGCTTAATAGGAAGCCTGTTTCCCTGGGCAAATTCTAGTACCCCTTTTAGCTAATCAGCTAATCCACTCAGTTACCTGGTTCTTTTTAAGCAAATGTAGTTTCAACCAAAAGAAAACCACAAGTTAATTTTGTTTATGATTATCACTTCCAAAATCATAAACAAAATAGCAACAGACAGAAATCCAACAGCCCATTAAAAGGATAAAGCAAGGATTTATACAGGTATGCAAGGATAGTTCAAATCAGGAAATGTGTTTATATAGTTTTTCATGGTGATAGAGCTTCCTGTTAAGCGATATAAAGATTGTGAGCATGGTGCAGGACCAGGTGATGTTCTGTTCTGTCACTATGAGTCAGAGCCAACTCGATGGCCCCTAACAAGAAAAGCCATCTCCACGATTCTTTTAATCTACTTGGTGTTTATTTTGTCCTTGTCATTCAAAAATATTTGCGTCTTTGTGATTTTTCCTATTCTCATTTAAATTAGTCATTGGTTTATCTATTTTATCATGGTGGTTGTTGATGGGAATATATACAATGGAACATAAACCAATTCAACAGTTTCTACAATTCTGTAACATTGATCACATGTATCCACATCAATAAATCCACCCCCTTCCTGTGTTATGTTTCATCTTCTTTGGTCCAATACTATAAAAATGTCATAGCAGAGGCGTCTGACCTCTAACTTCATGAAGGAGACAGAGAAAGCCAACAGTCCAAGGCTGATTCCTGTGAGGTAAATGTCAGACATGCCTCTACCTTCCAATCTTTTTAACAGTTCTGAAATCAGTGGTTCCTCTCATGGCAATCTCAATTTCTCTGTTGAGTTTGATGTTGTTGTTGTTGTTAAGTGCCGTAGAGTCAGTTCCGACCCATAGCGACCCTGTACAGGGTTTCCGAGGGTGTAAATCTTTACGGGAGTAGAAAGCCTCATCTTTCTCCC
>NW_006408691.1:2637642-2645237 GCF_000296735.1 Chrysochloris asiatica | reverse complement strand
CTTCACTTGCATGGGATGCCAATGATATTGTTCCATGTTTCCTGCATACCATTGGGTAACCTCTCTTTGGAATTGTTGTTGTTGTTGTTGTTAAGTGCCTTTGAGTCAGTTCCGACCCATAGCGACCCTGTACAGGGTTTCCGAGGGTGTAAATCTTTACGGGAGTAGAAAGCCTCATCTTTCTCCCACGGAACAGCTGGTTGTTTCGAACCGCTGACCTTAAGGTTCGCAGCCCGATTCGTAACCACTACACTACCAGATGACCACACAGAACTCACAGATAACATTAATGATTATGGGGTGTATTGTGAAGTTGTTGCTGTTGTTAAATGCCATCAAGTTGGTTCTGTCTCCTAGAGAGCCTGTATAGAGTTCCCAAGGTGATTTGAACTTCCAACATGTGGTTAGCAATCCAGTGCTTATCCTATAGTGCCCCACCAGGACTGCACTAGTGAAGTAGTTGTTGTGAAGTGCCATCGAGTCAAGTCCAACCCATAACGACCATATATAGGGTTTCTGAGGAACAGCTGGTGAGCTTGAATCATTGACCTTGCTGTTCAAACGACTTTGCAGTCCTGCGCATTAACCACAGCGCCACACGAGGACTCCCATTAGTGAAGTTGTTGTTGTTGTTAAGTGCCATCGAGTCGATTCTGACCCACAGCGACACTGTGTAGGGTTTCCAAGGAGCAGCTGGTGAGCTTGAACCAACGACCTTGCAGTTCAGATGACTTTGCAGTCTGATGCATTAGGCCACAGCGCCACACCAGGACAGTGAAGTAACAGGTTGTAATTCAGGATCAGGAATGACTCAGGATACAAGTCTTCTATCAGGACAGCCTAATTTTCAGCCATGCCTGCCATCTTACCTACCAACCTTGGATTTATTCACCACTGTAGCCAGAAGTCTACAAATCCTAGTTTCATTAACCCGTACAGCTATGTGTCAGGAGAAGCCACCGGCCTGACATCTATCTGCCTTGGGATTTGTCCACCTCAACAACTGTGTGAACCATTTCCTTGAAATAAACCTCTTTCTACATATATACACATACATACGCTTCACTAGGAGCTCTGTAGCAAGCATAGTGGTTATGAATCGGGCTGCCAACCTCAAGGTCAGCAGTTTGAAACTACCAGCGGTTCTGTGGGAGAAAGATGAGGCTTTCTGTTCCTGTAAAGATTTACAGCCTCAGAAACCCTGTGCAGGGTCACTATGAGCCGGAACTGACTCCATGGTACTTAACACCAATAACGCTTCACTGCATATAGAACTCAGTCTAAAACACACACATTTCTGCTGAGAATGAACAAAACCTTAATATTCTATTGGTGCCTATGCTGTTTGCTACTGGGTCAGACTTTGTAGTTGTCCGCCGCTGCTGGAACCTGGTCCCAGTTACAGCTCTAGAGGCAGCCGAAGGTGAGTGTGGTGGCTGGTCAGAAGCACAGCCATGAGATTGATGATCCCAGGTTCTCAGAGGATAGTGCTCTCTTCGGACACCAAAAGCAGCTGCTCCTGCTGGAGACAGAGGCTCCGCTCAAGGTCCTCAGCTGCATCCAAGTCCAACCAGATGCCCCCACTCCAAGAGGCAGGGTCCCATTCCTTCCCAATCAACACCTTAGCTTTCACATAAGAGGATAAGTCAGTACAAATGCAACATATACCCTACTCATGCACCTCTCAAGATTAAAGTTTGTGTAGGACCATTCACCAAACCACTGCCATCAAGTGGATTCCAACACCTCGAGACCCTGTGTGCTAAAGTACAACTGTGCTCCCCAGACTTTTATTGGCTGACTCCTTTACTGAAGAAGATCACCAGAACTTTCTTCCACAGCACCACTGGGTAGGTTGGAACCAGCAAACTTTTGATTAATGTTCCTGTTGTTAGGTGTCATGGAGTCGATTCTGACACATGCTGGAGTTGAACTGCTCCACAGTGTTTCCCAGGCTGTACTCTTTACAGGTGCAGATTGCTAGCTAAGTCTTACCCCCTCAGAACCACTGTGTAAGTTCAAACTGACAACCATTCAGTTAGCAGCTGGGCACTTAATCTTTGCATCACTAGGGCTCCATATGCATCAGGGACCTTAGAAATATCAGTCTTGTGGCCATGAGAAAGAAGGGGTTTCTAAGGGCCAGCCATGGACAGTCTCTAGTTCTTTACCGGTGACTTGAGCTACAAGTGTGAAGACCTGAGTCTTTGGCAATTTCTAGAATTGCCAAAGGCAATCAGGAGAATCCTCTCCACCCCATCCCACCCCACCCACCCCACAGTCCCTGTGGCCACTGTGACAGCCACAACAGCCAGGTGCAATGCACCAAGGACGACAGAAGTCCTATTCCTGTTGGCGAGGAGTTGGCACTGCACTGAAGACCTAGAACTTCACCAGGCCAACCTCCCAATGACATCTTTGAGGGTCTGTTGGCTGGGATCACTCCTAGTACCAAATGTGTATTAGTCAAAGTTCTTTCAGGAGACAAAAATCACACTAGTGAGAATAAAGAGAATTTAATATAAAGAATTGCTAATACAGCTATGAAGTTGTAAATGAAGTAAATCAAATAAAACCAGCTCTGGGGACTCATGGAGGTTTAAGTGGAAAGTTAAAAGGTAAATGACTCTTGTTACTGTTAAGTGCTGTCTTGTCGATTCCAACTCATAATGACCTTGTGTATAGCAGGGGTGGGGAAACTACTTTCTGCCTAAATCTGGAACATCATTAGCGAGACATACAAAATTATCAACTTAAAAATTAGCCTGCTGTATTTGGTCAAACATTTAATTAGCTCACCCCAAATGACCGACTCGATGGCCCTTAAAAGCAACAACATGTGATGGCTGGAACTGCGGTGGTCTTGGCAGGGCCAGAGTAAATGATTTCACAAACCTTATATGGCCCACGGGCTGGACATTCCCCTCGCCTGCTGTATAGGGTTTCCAAGGAGCAGATGGTGAGTTTGAACTGCCAACCTTGCAGTTCAAACTGACCTTGCGGTCCAGTGTTTATCCTACGGCGTCACTCCAAGACCCTAGCCTCTCAAAGAGGGCTGATGTATCGATGGCAGCGGTTGGTCAAGTCTCCTACAGATCTCAGCTCATTTCAGGTGATGAGCGCCCTCACTGGTGCCCCGAGTGCCCTTCCAGGTATTTCCTGACTACACCCTTGGTGCTGGCACCGCACACAGAGTCTCTCCTTTCTATGAAAACACCTTTCTGTAGGTGAGGAGACTGAGGCTCAGAGAGGTCAAGGGAAAAGCCCAGAATTGCACAGCTAGTCCTTGGCAGCAAAGTGGAGCCATTCTGTCCTGTCAGCGCATCTGATGTTGTCTCTCGGTCCAGCTCACTGTGTGCCTTGGAAATGCTATTCCACCTCTTCCAGCCTGGCTGTCTCCCTAGGTGGGCAGCTCTGACTTCTCCCAGAGTATGGCCAAGTAGACACATTGGGAAATCTCCAGTTCCCACCAGACCGAGTCCCAAAGCACAGGTCTACAGGGTGGTCCTAGCTGGATGTGAATGTTTGCCAGTCCCTTGAGGCAGCAATAGAAGGAGCAAGCAAGAGTGGGTCCAGTAGAAAGGGCAAGGGTCTGAGGATCTGAGGACCAGTGCTACCTTTCTAAACAGCCCAAGGTTCCAGAACAGACCCCGTAATAAGCAGAGGGAAGGCAGGGGCTCAGCTCTCCCCTGTGTCGGGACCCTGGACTACAGTGGAAGCGAGTCTGTTCTGAGGGTCCTGGGCCATGCTGGGGGCCACGACTTCCATGGCCTGCAGACCTCTGTCCAGTGCTTCTCTTGGCTGGCAGGGACTTGAGCCTTAGTACCCTGGCCAGGCCCCAGCCTCCTGCTCACTGTTTGATTTCGTTAAAGCAGCTCTGATAGGGGAGAACCCAGGAACGAAGCACCAGGAGTGGGGCTTGTTCCTTCTGTCTCTGGAGTGGGGAGGTGGAGCTGAGTTTTGACGCCCAGGCAGCCTCAACCAGAGTTGAGATTGCTCTGACTGGACTGACATGTTTCATATATGGGGACAGGCCACAGTGTTAGTTGAGGGATGTGTATAGCCTGGCCCCCAGGGATCAGGGGTCCGGGGACCCTCTGCACCTATGATGGGCTTCTGAGCCCACCTCTCCCATCAAACTTGGTGAGAACAAACACATTCTGGGGACCGCATAACTACTGTCACAGGTAGATTAAGTGACAGACAGAAGTCCCCTGGCTCACCCTAGGTGGTAGACAGCTAAGAGTCAAACTGTCCTTGGACTCTGAGCTCCTAGACCTGGGCTACATCCAAAGGTCTCATGTGGCCATCTGAGCATAGACTGTTGTTGTTGTCAGGTGCCATCGAGTCGGAACAGACTCATAGCGACCCCATGCACAGCAGAACTAAACAATGTCCGAATCCTGGGCCAACCTCACTACTGCCGCCACACTCGATGCCATCAATGATGCCACCTGGCCGATCTATCTCCTTGAGGGTCTTCCTCTTTTTCTCTGACCCTCCATCTTATCCAGCATGACATCCTTTTCCAGCAACTGTTCCCTCCTTACAACATGTCCAAAGTATGAGAGTCGAAGCTTAGCCATCCTGGCCTCCAAGGAACACTCTGGCTGCACTTCTTCCATAGACTAGAAGCTTCCAATAGGACCTGGGCCGGGATGGAGGGGTTTCTACTGAAGGGGCTGTCAGTGCAATTATTTGCCATAGGGCCCGCACTCTGTGGCCCAGCCCTTCCCAAAGAGTCATGGGGGTCATGATGGGACAACTGGTCCTGTGGGATTCTGAAACAGAACTGAGCTATAACCAGGCCAGCCTAAAGACAGACGTGCTAGGCTCTGATGGGGTCCTAGGGATGCTTTCTCCTTCCATCAGTACCCTCCTGGTCTAATTCTCATATAGATACACTGAGTCTCTCTCCTGGCTCCCCATTCCAGCCTCCAGACTCCTGCTCTTCCTGGCCTAGAGGCACCTGGTCCTTGGGGTTAGAGACAGAGCTCTAGAGACCCTCAAAGGCAGAGACAGGCAGCCCCTAAGCTGATCACTGGCTTTTAGGTCCCTGGGCAGGGACCCTCCCTGACAGTCCCCCATCATGATGATCAAATACCTCCCCCCAATTCATCCCTGGTACCCACCAAAGACACCATGGCTACGGACCAATGTGGTCCCTGTTCTCTTCTCAGGCAAGAGCGGAATTTGGAGAGATACTCTGAGCGCATGTCCAGCCTTCCTTCCCAGCAGCCCCTGTGGTCCCTTTGTACTCCAGGCAGGATAGGACTTGGAGGAAGAGCCAAAGACCCTTCAATGATACCCACTCAGTGGAAAGCCTGAGTGCCCTCCCCCACCCCAGACCCCACTGGAATTCCCTGAATGAGCAGGAGGGGTCACGGCCTCCTGGAAGCCCTGGACTGCATCACAATGAGCCCGGAAGCCTGGCTCCAGCCAGTCTCTGAGTAGTGGGCCTGCCTGAAGCTGTGCCCTCCTCTTCCTGTGAGCCCGCCCATTTCATCCAAGCCACCAGACAGAGCCCCAGCCTTCAGGGACTTGCCAGTAGGTGATGGCTGCTCTAGAGTTATCCTGAGGGTGAACCACAGGGCCAAGTTAGGGGGTCGGGGGCAACGGACCTGCCTCCACAACAACACCCATTTCCCAGTAGGGTTAGGTGGGGCACTTCTGGATCGCCTCACCTGTATGGAAAGGTACCATCCCACATCCCCTTCTCTGCAATAACCTGGAGATGCCTGCATAGGTCTCCAGGGGAAATGAGGACTGGGTTTGGCCAGCCACCTCACCTCTTCCAGCAGGGAAGGGCCACGGCCTCCCTCAGGCACTTTCCTTGGGCTCCTGGCTTATCCTCAAATCTGACATCAGCAGGGTTTTTTTTGTCACGTCATGTCCTTGGGAACCGGTAGGACAGGACTCAGATGAGTCAGGGAATAATTCCTTCCATTGCAGTAACAATAGCCACAAATCAGGGTGGGTTCTGACTGGCTCGGTGGGTTTGTATGTGTTCATCCATTTATCCATTGACTGATTCAGCAGACATGGACTGAAGGAGGCCTCCATTGTGGTAGGCAGTCGTCCTGGTCTATGATTTAAGGAGATAGAAATGAGTGACGATCGAATGAAATGTCTGTCTGATAGTGAGACAGAAAGCAAGAAGACGGAAGGCAGGCTGGGGCTACAGCCTGTTATCTGGACTTCAGAGATCAGGGAAAGCCTCACCAAGAAGGTGGCTTTGGAGGGGTTGCTTGGAGGGATTGCAGGAAGGAGTTAGGCAGGGACCTGGGGCACAGGTCCTGATGTGGCGCAGGGCATGAAGGAGAACATGAGGTGAACGGTGAGGAGTTATAGCGGGTCCTGAAATCAGAGTCAGCTCTAACCTCTTCATGGGGTCTTGAAGCCACTAAGGAGGTGGGGTTGACCAGGAGGAAGTCTGTGACTTGGGGGTTCAAGGACCTCCGATTGCTGCTGCTGTTGGGAGTCACGGAAGCAGGGGCCCCTCTGGGACTCTTGCTTCAATGCAGGTGGAGTGACAAAATTGGAGCATGAGGGTCAGATCCAAGATATTCTGAGGCTGATGCACTGGGTGGTATATGGAAGTGGGGGGGAAGTAGGGATTAGCCCGAGGTTTACTCCCACAGCTGGAAGATGATATGTTGAGAGGGCTGGAATTCAGGGAGCAGGGAATGAGTAATCATCAAGATTCTCAATATGTCCAAGAGGAGACACCGGGGTCCAGGTGTGTGACCACTCTGGGAGGTAGAGGGTTCCAGGCTGGAGCACAGAGCAAGGCAGCAGAGGGAGGTAAGCTGAGGCCAAGTCTAGGTCTTTACCTAGAGCACCCCACAATGATGTCAAGGGTACAAAGGACTTGCCTAGGGACTGAGAAGGAGCTGGGACATTGGGGGAAATGACAGGGCGTCTCTCTGCTGGTGGGAAGAGCCCAGTAGAGAAAGAAGAATGGTGCAGTACAGGGAAAGGGGCAGCTGTTGGGAAAATCCTTGGGCAGCAAGAGAGGGGTGCCCAGAGCCCCGATGGTGGGGTCGTTACTGAGTCAGGTCACCATGGTATGGAAGGAAGGCCACTCTCATACAGGATTGTGGAGGCGGGGGCCAAATTAGGGCAGAAAGACCAATAGGGAGGGGAAGGACGGTGTTCAGGACAAGGCACAAAGGGTCCACCTGGGGGGCAGGTACTGAACAGGGTCACCAGAACCCACTTCAGTGGTCATGAGGTCAGGACCTGGCCCCCAGTTCATCTCTCAGTGAGTGGTGGTCCTGCCTTTAAGGGAACCCCAGTGCCACAGAAACGGGACATTCAGGAAAGCCAAGTGCTGAGGGATGGTGCCACCAACCCGCTCAGTGTAATCCAGGCACATGACAGCATCATGGGTCCCTTGGAACACTGAAGGCCCTGATTTCATGGCTCCTGCCTAAGCCGGCCATAGCCTAAGCTGATCCTGGATGCAGAGAGTGAGCGTGCAGGGGCTGGGACTCAGGAAGACCATGTGCTCCCCACACAGAGCTGATCCCAGGGAGACCATGTGTTCCCCACACACAGATGAGCCCAGGGAGACCACGTGCTCCCCACACAGA
>NW_006408691.1:2625408-2635789 GCF_000296735.1 Chrysochloris asiatica | reverse complement strand
GAGCTGAGCCCAGGGAGACCACGTGCTCCCACACAGAGCTGAGCCCAGGGAGACCACGGGCTCCCCACGTACAATTAAGGCTTTGTGGGTTTTGTCTGGATACGGTTGCTTTAAAGGAGGAATAGAGCATCAGGGCAAAAAATCAGGAACCCTGCAGCCCCCCACCACAGGACTATGCTCCCCCATCCCCATCCTCCCAGGGGTTTGACATAACCATGGCTGCACCTCACGTTGCTCCCCCATGGGTGGGAGGTGGGGGTCCCTGCAGCTCCTCTCTGCAAAGTCTAAAGTTGTTTTCTGGCTACTGCCCTGGGCAGTGGACACACCAAGTGGGAACTAAACCCAAGGTGGCTTGAGGGCAGCCACAGTGTCAACTATCAGCCCAGGACAGGTAAGGTCACAAAGGCACAGAATCAGGAGGAAGGGAGGGCACTGTCCTGAATGGGGGTCCCCATGGGAGCAGGACTGAAAAGAGCTTCCTGGTAAATGGTGGTGACCAGGACAGAGGGCAGCCTCAAAGGAGAGGACAACAGGGAAAGTAAGATTGGAATGGACCAATTCTGGGACAGTGGGCATGGCTCAGGGCATGACAGAATCCACCACAGAAGTGAGAATTATGAAATGCCAGCCATTCTATCCATCTCCCAGATTGCCAAGAGTGGGTGGGAGAGACACAAGAGAGAGACTGAAACAGAAAGACAGACAGAGGGAGACAGAGGCAGAGAGCGAGAGAACCAGATGCAACAGGTGGTTCCAAAAACTACTGTATCTGGTGCTCCTGTAGAGCTTGGTGCTTGGCAGAGTCATGCTTGGTGATTGGGCATGAGTCAGTTCCAACTCATAACCCTGTATAAGGTTTCTAGGAATCCTGGTGTGATGTTGCATGATAAGCACTGGACTGCTAATCACAAGGTAGGCAGTTCAAAATCACCAGTTGCTCCTTCAGAAGTCTGTGCAGGTCACTATCAGTGGGAACTGACTTGACTGCACTTAACAACAATAATAAGGTTTCCAAGAAGAGGCTGGTGGGTTTGAACTGCCAGCCTTGCAATTAGCAATCCATGTTTATCCTACCACCACTCCTCTGTCAGTATGCCAGACTGTGGTGGCTTTTGTGTTGCTGTGATTCTGGAAGCTATGCCACTGATATTTTAAATACCAGCAGGGTCACCCATAGTGCATGAACCAAGAGGCAGTTGTTCGAACAAAACATGGAACTCTGAATGGTTTAAAATTAAGAAAGGTGTGCGACAGGGTTTTTTCTTTCACCATACTTATTCAACCTGTATGCTGAGCAAATAATCCGAGAAGCTGGGTTATATGAAGACAAATGTGGCATCAGGATTGGAGGAACACTCATTGACAACCTGCGATGTTCAGGTGATACAACCTTGCTTGCTGGAAGTGAAGAAGAATTAAAATACTTACATGAAGATCAAAGACTACAGCATTTGGTATGGATTGCATCTCAATGTAAAGAAAACAAAAATCCTCACCACTGGAGCAATAAACAACATTCTTATCAACAGAGAAAAGATTGAAGTGATAGAATTTTGCATGATGAATGACTTCATTGCAGATACCTTTTTTAAGCAACATAAAAGGTGACTATATACATAGACCTCACCAGATAGAATACACAAAAATCAAATTGACTACATCTGTGGGATGAAACGGTGGTAAAGCTCCGTATCATCAGCCAAGGGCAGATAGTAGAACAGACCATCGATTGCTCATGTGCAAGTTCAGGATGAAACTGAAGAACATGAAAACAAGTCCACAAGAGCCAAAATATGACCTTGAACAATCCCATCTGAATTTAGAGATCATCTGAAGAACAGATTTGATACATTAGATACTAAAGCCTGCAGACCAGAAGAGTTGTGGGATGACATCAAGAACATCATACAGGAAGAAAGCAAAAAGTCACTAGAAAGATATGAAAGAATGAAAAGACCAAAATGGATGTCAGAAGATACTCTGAAACTTGCTTTCCAGCATGTTGTTGTTACGTGCCATTAAGTTGGTGCCGACTCATAGCGGCCTTATGCCCAACAGAATGAAACACAGCTCAATCCTGGGCCAACCTCACTATTGTTGCCACGCATAAGTCCATTGATGCTGCCACTTGGCCAATCCGTCTCTCTGGGGGTCTTCTTCCTCTTTTTCTCTGACCCTCCATCTTACCAAACATGATATCCTTCTCCAGAGACTGGTCCCTCCTGACAATATGTCCAAAGTATGAGAGGCGAAGTTTGGCCATCTTGGCCTCCAAGGAGCACTCTGGTTGCACTTCTTCCAACACAGACCAGTTGGTTCTTTTGGCAGCCCATGGCACTTTCAATATTCTTCTCCAACACCATAACTCAAAAGCATTAATTCCTCCATGGTCTTCCTTATTTACTGTCCAACTTTCACATGCATATGAGGTTATTGAAAATACCATGGCTTGGGTCAGGCACACCTTAGTCCTCAAGCTTACATCTTTGCTTTTCAACACTTTAAAAAGGTCTTGCGCAGCAGATTTGCCTAATGCAATACATCGTTTGATTTCTTGACTACTGCTTTTGTGAGTGTTGATAGTTGATCCAAGAAGAATGAAGTCCTTGACAACTTCAATCTTTTCTCCATTGATAAGAATGTTGTTTGTTGGTCCAGTGGTGAGGATTTTTGTTTCCTTTACATTGAGATGCAATCCATACCGATCTTCATCAGTAAATATTTTAAGTCCTCTTCACTTTCAGCAAGCAAGGTTGTATCATCTGCATATCGCAAGTTGTTAATAAGTCTTCTTAGAATCCTGATGCCACATTTTTCTTCATATAACCCAGCTTCTCAGATTATTTGCTCAGCATACAGGTTGAATAAGTATGGTGAAAGAATACAACCCTATTGTACACCTTTCTTAATTTTAAACCATCCAGTGTTCCCATGTTCTTTTCAAACAACTGCCTCTTGGTCCATGTGCAGATTCCTCATGAGCATATTTAAGTGTTCCTGACTACTCATACTTTGCAATGTTGTCCGTAGCTTGTCATGTTCCACACAAGGACTGATTTTGAAGAATTCTATCATGCGATCTCCAGCATTATTTCTATCACCAAGGCCATATTTTCCAACTACTGATGCTTCCTCTTTGCTCCCAACCTTTGCATTCCAATCACCAGTAATGATCAATACATCTTGATTGCATGTTTGATCAATTTCAGATTGAAGAAGTTGGTAGAATTCTTCTATTTCATCCTCACTGACTTTAGTGGTTGGTGCATAAATTTGAAAAATAGTGGTATTAACTGGGCTTCCCTGTTGTTGTTGTTAAGTGCCATCGAGTTGGTTCCGACCCATGGCGACCCTGAACAGGGTTTCCGAGGCTGTAAATCTTTACCGAAGCAGAAAGCCTCATCTTTCTCCCGCGGAGCAGCTGGTAGTTTCAAACTGCTGACCTTGCGGTTCACAGCCCGATTCGTAACCACTACGCGACCAGAGCTCTTTGGGCTTCCCTGTAGGCGCATGGATATTACCCTCTCACAGACAGCATTGTACCTCATGACTGATTTGGATATGTTCTTTTTGAGGATGAATGCAATACCATTCCTCTTCAATCTGTCATTCCCGACATAGTAAACCATGTGGTTGTCAGATTCAAAATGGCCAATACCAGTCCATTTTAGCTCACTAATGCCTAAGATATCGATGTTGATGCATTCCATTTCATTTTTGACAACTTCCAATTTTCCCAGATTCATACTTCTTACATTCCATGTTCCAATTTTCATTGGATGTTTACAGCTGTTTCTCTTCATGTTGAGTTGTGTCCCATCAGCAAATGAAGGTCCCGTGGGCTTTTTACTCCCACAGGCTTTACTCCAGTCTCTTTATCACGGTCAACTCTACTTTGAGTAGGCAGCTCTTCCGCAGTCGCATTTTGAGTGCCTTCCAACCTGAGGGGCTCATTTTCCAACAGTGTATCTGACAGTGTTTCTCTGCTATTCATAAGGTTTTCAGTGACTAAATATTCAGCAGTAATTCGTCACTCCTTCTTCCTAGTCTGTCTTTGTCTAGAAGCTCAAACCTGTCCGCCATGGGTGAGCCTGCTGGTATTTAAAATACCAGTGACATAGCTTCCAGAATCACAGCAACTCACAAGCCACCACAGTATGACAAACTGACAGACGAGTGGTGGCTCTCCAGCATAGAGATAGAGAAACAAATACAAGAAGTAAGGAGATAAAAGAGCTAAACAGAAAATTTCCAAGAGCCTCTCAAGAAGACAAAGTCAAATATTATAACAAAATGTGCAAAGACCTGGAGTTAGAACATCAAAAGGGAAAAAAGAGCACACTCAGCTGAAGAAAAAATTCAAGCCTTGAGTAGAAATATTGAAGGATTATTATGCCAATTTATGATTATGATGCCAATTGTTTTATATCTATGTAGACAAAAATCCTCACTAATGGGCCAATCAATAATATCATTGTAAATGGAGAAAAGATCAAAGTTGTCAAAGACTTAATTTTGCTTGCATCAACCATCAACACTCATGGAAGCATCAATCAAGGAACCAAACGACTAATATTGCATTAGGCAAATCTGTTGCACAAGAACTCTTTAAAGTATTGAAAAGCAAAACTGTCAGTTTGAGGACTAAGGCATGCCTGATACAAGCCATGATATTTTTTAATAACCTCATATGCATATGAAAGTTAGTGGATAAAGAAGACTGTAGAAAAATTGATGCATTTGGGTTATGATGTTGGAGGAGAATATTGAAAATACCACGGACTGCCAAAAGAACAAACAGATCTGTGTTGGAAGAAGTGCAGCCAGAGTGCTCCTTGGAAGCTAGGATGGCCAGACTTCGTCTCTCATACTATGGACATATTATCAGGAGGGACCAGTCACTGGAGAAGGATATCATGTTTAGTAAAGTGGAGGGCAAGAGAAAAAGAGGAAGACCCCCAATGAGATGGATTGGTACAGTTGCAGCAGTAATGGGGTCAGGGGTAGCAACGATTGTGAGGTTGGTGTGGGACCCCAGGAAGTGCTTTGTTCTGTTGTGCATAGAGTCACTATGAGTCAGTAACAACTTGATGGCATCTAACAACAACTTATCCTACAGTGCCGCACCAGATTTTATTAAAATAATTAGAGTCACTAAAATAGATGGTAGAAAGCTTTCTATGCAGAAAAGTTCTTTTATGCATTTAATAACATTTAACTTTGCAATATTGAATTTAGGAGAATTTACCTCTTTGTGAAAGAGATTATTTGAAATAAAGTATGGTTGATGATATTAATTTCTAGTTTCCTTCTAATTGGCTTAGTCTGTCTTTTCATCTAATGATTCTTGCACACTCAATGATTCTATAAACCTCTTTTGCTTTGCAGAATATTTTGCCTGTCTGCTCCACAGAACCATAATAGCAGGGCTTGGAGTCTGTTCAGCGGGGCCAGCGTGACCAGGACAGAGCTGGCCTGCAGGTTGGCACAGGTAGCAGAGGCTGAAGTCAGGTCTCTGAAACTTGCAGGTCATGCCAGCTTTACCCCGCTAATGTTCAGAGTATTCATAGGCTTCTTTGTAAGACCCCAATAATGGTTTGGCCCAGAGAGGTTAACACACGGTGAGTCTGGGCTAGAACTCATCCAGAGCTAACAGTGGGTACAAGGTAGGATCATTTGGCTCCATTGGTGGATTATCTCTGAGGTGAATGTTTACCCCCAAGGACGGGGCCTAATGTCTTGTTTTTTCTCATTCTCAGCCCCAAGGCACAGGGTGAGGCTTAAGAGGTGGTAGCCTAAATCCCAGCTCTTCCCTAGGTGCTTCCCACACAGCTTCCAGGGCAGTTCGAGTGCCAGCCAAGGATGCACACACTCACATGCATGAACATGCACATCCTCACATACATGCATACATGTGCACACATCTGCACATGAACAATGTATATATCCATGTGCATGGGCATTTGTAGATATATACTCATGCATGAACCTTGCTGTGACACTGTCCATTCTGAGAAACCCTATACGGAGTTGCTAAGAGTTGGAATTGACTCAACAGCACACAACAACAACACAACCCATGCATGCACACACATTTATATTCACATGCATGCACACGCACACACATAAACTCGAAATCATATTCACATGAATGCACTGACACATACATGCACACAGGCTGACCCAGGAGCTCAGAGTCTGTGGTCCCTGTCCCCTGCCTTCCCTGCCAGCCCTCATGGGTTCCCTGGCACCTCATGGCTTTCTGATGTGGCCAACCACCTGGCTGGCTCAATTATGCATCCTTTCTGTAGTGACAAGGTGGGGACTAATAAGAGCCGCAGGCCAGCCAGCCACCTTCTGGAGTGGAACCTCCAGAGGCTTCCGGTCCAGGAGCCCCTCCTGTGAACATCTCTCATTCTCACCACCTCCCTCCCTGGCTCCTGGGCAAGAGAGGTAGCAAGGACACCCAGTGGCCTGAGCTGCCTCCCAGACGGTGTCCCTGACCCAGGACCCCTGCTGGAACCAAGCAGAAGAACTGGTGCCTCTGGATCCTACGACCCGTGTGGATCCAACACTGAGAGCAGACTGGTCCCTGGGCCACCCCTGTCAGAGGGCAGACTTGAAGAGAGGCCAGTGGGGTGAAGAGACCACCATGGCCAGCCCACCAGGCCTCCCCACTCCCTGGGGTGCCTTTGGGCTCTCAGAAACTCCAGCCCAGGGTTAGTTTTAAAGCCCCAAGCCTGGAGGGGAAGCAGAGGTCTTGCTGGGAGATGGAGACAAAGGCTGAGACCCAGAAGGGTCTGGGGACCAGCATCCAAGGCTCCCTGATGTTACTTCCTGGCTTGGTCAGGACGTGGGCCCTGCCCTTGGCCTTGGGGTTCTCAGCCGTGCACTTTATCACCTAGGGCCTTGGTGATGGACAAGTCAGAGAGCCAGATGGAGATGGTGGAGGGAGCCAGCCCAGCAGGGCAGAAGGGCCGCGGCTTCCTGGAGTTGGGACTGCTGCTGCTACTGCTGCTGGTGGCCGGAGCCCTGGTGGCCCTGGGTGTCCTCTACGCCAACAGCAGAGGTGAGTGAGGACCCCAGCCCCGCCCCCAGCACCTTGCTCACGGCCGCTCCCCCGCACCCCGGCTTCCCTGAGCTAACAGCGCAGACCTGGGTGGGATTGTCTTCGGTTCGTGCACCCCTACAACGAACCAGACTTGCCTAGCCGAATCGGGGGAGCCTGCGCGGCGGAGGGGCAAGGGTGTGGAAGGCGGGTCGTCAGGCGCCGATTCCCAAAGCACCGCAGTCCGGATGCTGCTGCGGCTCCAGGAGGCAGAGAGAGGCGCTGACCTGTGGGCCGGTGGCCCGGCCAGAAGGCGCGCTCCCTGGGCTGCGGCGAGAGCTGGCGCGGCCGCTCTCCCGGCTCAGCCCGCGGCTTGGAGGGCTACAGAGCCGCGGCGGCCCAGCCCGCCCTCGCCCGGCTGGCTCCTGGCTCCTAGGGGCTGCAGTCTTCCCTGATCCCTCTGCCCCCCCCCGCCATCCTCCTCCTGGGCCACCCAACGCCTGGGCTGCCGGAGCTGGGGGCTCGGAGCCAGGCTTCGCTGACTGCAAGATCCTGAGGAGCCCGCAGGGGCTCCACCGTAAGGGGTCCCACTGAGACAGGGCCGGGGCTGCCCCAGTCTGTCTCCAGAATCACCATGCTGATGCGTTAGAGCCAGGACCACCTTGGGGGCCCCTCTGGGTTCCATCTGGCCACCTACACGCACTCAGGCTGAGCAGGGCAACCCCAATTTGCCCCTGCTGTCCACCTGTAACCACCTGTACGTCCTCAGCGTGTCCAGCACCCCCAGAACTCTCCTGTGCTCGTTCATTGTGTGGGCTCAGAGCTTGGCCCACCATATGGGCAGCACCCATGCTTGTTGCTAGAAGGTTCTGACCTGGTCGAACCCGCTGCACTGTCTGCGTGGCTCCCTTCTGAATCGTCCCACCAGGCTGTCCCTGCCGAGCAGTAGCTGGCATTTGAGGAGCTCATCTGCCAACATTGGCATCTTTTTGTACTTGTGTGTGTGTTCCTGTCAGGGTCACAGAGTCACAGGAGCTCCTGGAGGGATTGTGGCTAGTGACTACTGCACAGCTGCCCCCCACCCTTCAGTCTCTAACCCCTTCAGGCCTCCTGCCAGAAGGAAAGCAATGCTCACTGCACAGAGGGCACTGGAGAGCCAGCCCTGGTGGTGGTTATGTGCCTAGTGGCCAAGTGTTTCCTGAGGACCTCACTGCCCCACCAATCCAGAATGGGGTGAATGGGGACCATGTGTTCACCTAAGGAGAGGCAAGAGGCAGGAACGCACCCTGACAGGAAGAACCCACCCTACCCAGCCTACCTCCTTCTCTTCTTAGTCCTCAGATCTACCTGTCCTCCTTCCTGCCCACCTCCAGTACTGACTTGCTGGTAGCCTCTCTGACCTCCTCCAGGACCTCCCAGTTCTGCCAATCCAGAATCAGGACCCCTGTGTCCCATGTTTTTCTAGTGAGTCAGTGAAGGGATGTGTGGAGGCCCAACGGTGGCCCTCGGGTCCTGACTGAATCCCTTGTCAGAATTCTGGCCCTAGGGCTGAAAGAGGGTGTGTTGGGGGCGGGCAATGGGAAAGGCAAGTTCCCTTTGTTAGGAGGTGGGGTGAGGGTGGATCCAAATAAACACTCCAAGTCTATGCCTACCAGTCCATCGGGGAGCATGTGACCTCACCTTGCAAGGGACATGGAGACAGGGAACATATAGATAGCCTCGTCATGCAGTCCCTGAACCAACAGCAGGATGTTCTGGGCTGAGGGGCTAGAAGCTGGGCCTGGGGAGAATGACAGCCCTAGTGAGCTCCCAAACGACAAGCCACAGGCCTGCTCAGAACATCCCCTCCTTAGTTCTTGGTCCAGAGCAGGAGCCTCATGGTCTCCATCCATGATCCGTTCTACAAGGGTCCTCACCTTTTGTGCCAGGGTGCAGAGGAGAATAAGAGCAAGCCGACCCTGAGGAGCTTGTCATTTCAGGGAAGAGAGTAGCAGAGAAAGGACAGAAATGATCAGTCCCCAAAGCTGTGTAGTGCTGGCTGAATCCCAGGGCAGCTCCAGTCCAGTGCATTCCTCAGCTCATTTCTCCCAACTGTAGTCTTAGGAGGTAGTCCTGCTTGATCTCGTTTTTGTAGAGAAGGACCCTAAGGCTCAGCTTAAAGAACCCACCAAAGGCCCCAGAGGGGAAGCAGCAGAGCCAGGAAGTGCATATGTGCCATCGTTAATTGCCATGTTATTGCCTTGTGCCAGCCACTGGGTGTGATTTTGTTGTTGCTGTTAAATGCCATCATCAAGTCGGTTCCCACTCATAGCAACGATTATGCACAACAATGAAACACTGCCCGGTCCTGCGCCATCCTCACAACCATTAAGCTTGAGTTCACTGCCACTGTCACTGTGCCAGTCCATCTCACTGTGGGGGATTTGTCTCCTTTTCTCTGTCCCTCCACTTTACCTAGCATGATGTCCTTCTCCAGGGACTGGTCCCTCCTGATAATATGTCTAAAGTATGAGAGACGAAGTCTGGTCATCCTGGCTTCTAAGAAGCATTCTGGCTATATTTCTTCCAACGTAGATCTGTTTGTTCTTTTGGCAGCCCATGGTACTTTTAATATTCTCCTCTAACACCATAATTCAAGTGCATCAGTCCTTCTATGGTCTGCTTTATTCATTGTCCAACTTTCACATGCTTATGAAGCTACTGAAAATACTGTATGACTTGGATCAGACACACTTTAGTCCTCAAACAGACATCTTTGCTTTTGAACACTTTAAAGAAGTCTTGTGCAACAGATTTGTGTAATGCAGTATGTTGTTTAATTTCATACCTTTTAGTTACGTTTATATTTATTGTTGATAATATTTTAACTCTTTTTCACTGCTAAGGTATGAACAATAGTGGCATTATATTTCCTTTATCATTTGCTTTTCACTATCGTCAATAATGTGAGGGGCTGGCTTCCTTTTTTCCTGCTAAGGCCTGTCTTTATTGTTTTTACTGTTGTTAGGTGCCATTGAGTTGGTTCCAACTCACAGTGATCCTATGTACAACAGAACGAAACACTGCACCGACCTTACAATCGTTTCTATGTTTTAGCCCCTGTGCCAATCCATCTTGTTGACTTCTTCTTGTTCCCTCACCCTCTACATTTCCAAGCATGATGTCCTTCTCTAGGGACTGGTCCTTCTTGGTGACATGTCTAAAGTATATGAAATAAAGTCTCGCCATCCACGATTCTAAGGAAATTCTGGCTACCCTGCTTCCAAGGCAGATTTGTTCATTCTTCTAGTAGTTCATAGTATATTTGATATTCTTCACAAACACCATAATTCA
>NW_006408691.1:2606177-2624968 GCF_000296735.1 Chrysochloris asiatica | reverse complement strand
CAACCTCTCATTAGAAGATCCTGGATAGAGTGGGAGAAAAATGTGGAGCAAAACTCAAAATCATAAAAATAAATTAGTTGAAAACCAGACTGACTGGTCCTATAGACTGTGACTCTTAGTTACCCTTCAAGTCTGGAACTGAACTCATCCCCATGGCACAATTTCCAGCCAAACAATTAAGTTATGGAGTGCCATGGAGTCAGTTCCAACTCATAATGACCCTTTATAAAGTTTCCAAAGAGCAGTTGATGGTTTAAATGGCTGACCTTGTGTTTAGCAGGCCAGTATCTATCCTACAGCGCCATGCCGGCTGAACAATAGAAAGGTTATAAGGAGTCCTGGTGTGGCTCTGTGGGTTAATGCGTCAGACTGCAAAGTCATTTGAACTGCAAGGTCGGTGGTTCAAGCTCACCAATTGCTCCTTGGAAACCCTATACAGGGTCACTATGGGTCAGAATTAACTCGACAACACTTAACAACAACAGCAGCAGAGAGGTATGCACACCTTAGAATCACCAACCATTTGAGATCAAAAGGCAACATTTATCCAAGGACAAAGTTCAGAAGGGTTAGCAAAGAAGGGAGACTGTAAACAGGAAACAAAAGAAGGAGGAGGTGTAAGGCATGCTGCATTGTGAGTGTTGCAATCAATGAGATGAAGCAAAATGTATATGAACTGTGGAATGGAAAACTGATCTTCTCTGTGAACCACCATGCTCACAATTAAAAAATATATATATAAACTGTGGAAAGGAAAACTGATCTTCTCTGTGAACCACCATGTTCACAATTCAAAAAAAAAAAAAATGTTTTTTTAACCCTACGGCACTCAGTTCTACTCTGCAATACATGAGTTGTAACAGACTTGACAGCAATAGGGTTTTTGGCTTGGGGTTGTGTTGTTGGGAGTTGTTATTATTCTTTTTGTAGACTAGAGGAACATGACCTAGAGAGGACCCAGACATCTTCAGAGTAAGATGTCTCAGAAGCTGTCTGTAACCAACAGATTGTATTGGCTTCCTTGTGATAAGGCACATTTTGGAAGCACTGCTTTAAAATCACCTTTCTGCAGCAAACCTTTTGGTTTTCTGTAAATAACTTTATTAACACTCTTGGTTAAATATCTGGACTTAGTTATTTCCTCTCAATATCTTGAAGACTTAGTTCCCTATTCTGATTTCCTTTGGTGCTCTTCATAAATCTGATATCAATCTAATTGTTATTCTTTTGTTGGGTGGACAATGTTTTCTCTTTAAACTATTTTTTCTTTGTCTTTGGTGATCTGCATTTTTCCTACAAGATGTTTTGCTATGAAATTCTCTTTGTTTAATCTGTTTTGGATTTGTTAATACTTCTCGAATCTGAATATTAATGACTTGTATCAATTTGGGAAGATTTTAGTCATTACTTTTTTAATAGTGTATTTATTATATTCTCTGTATCCTCTCCTGTCAAAATTCTGATTACATATGTGCCAAATTTTTCTTCTTCTCTTATCCATGCCTTTCAACTTTTCTTTAATATTTTCCATCTCTTTGTTCTGCATCTTAAGTAAATCTTTAAAACTGCATTCCAATTCACTAAGTCTTTGTTATAGCTACTTTAAAAAAACAAAAAAACACTTTTTCTTGTGATTTGGGTGAAAGTTTATAAAGAAAATTGGTTTTTCATCCAACCATTCATACAGATTTTGAGTCATGATGTTGATACAATCCTCACAATGTAACAGCAGTCCTCTCACTTCCTCTGGTGTTTTCCATTTCCATTCCTTCCCCTTGTTGATTTCTAAGCTTTATTCCTGGAGAAAGGTGACCCTTTGGATCTCATGTGGTTGATTGCTGTAAGGAGTTCATACATCGCTGGTATTATTGTTCATCTTATTGTTGTGAAGTGCTGTCGAGTCAATATCCACTTATGGTAGTGGTGGTGGTGGTTATGTGCTGTGGAGTCAGTTCTGACTCATAGTAACCCTGCATAGGGTTTCTGAGGCTGCAGATCTTTACAGGAGCAGAAAGCCTCATCTTTCTCCCACTGAACGGCTAATAGATTCGAACTGCTGACCTTGTATCCACTATGCTATCAGAGCTCCTTATTCATCTTTGTTGTTGTTGTTGTTGTTGTTGAGTGCCATCCAGTTGGTTCCTATCCATAGTGACCCTATATAGGGTTTCCGTGGAGCGGCTGATGAGCTTAAACCGTCGACTTTGTGGTTCAAACTAACATTGCAGTCTAGTGCATTAACCCACAGGGCCACAGAGTCCTCTAGAAATAGTAAGATATTTTGTTTTGACATAAAGCAGAATGTATGGTTAAAAACAGATATAACTGACATATGTATTTCCATGTGCTGTAAACATAGCCATAAATATAGTAGAACATACAGGAAACAAAGGTTCAGGAACTATCATTTGGCTGAAAGTTGAGTCGTGTGGGTAAGTTCAGTTCCAGACCTGAGGGTGTCTAAGGGTCATAGTGTTGGGGTTCCGCCAGTGTCTATTAGACCAGTAAACCTGGTCTGTTTTATGATTTTGAGTTTTGTTCCACATTTTTCTCCCACTCTATCCAGGATGTCCTGTATTATCATTTTCAAAGTGGTCAGCAGTGGTAACTGGGCACCATCGAGTTCTTCTGGTCTCAGGGTCACGAAGGCTGGGATCCATTAGTCATTTAGACTAATTGCTGCCTTGCATCTTTGACTCACTTCACTCTTCTTTGCTCTGGATGAGAGCGTGCAATCGTTGCATGTTAAATGAGCACTCACAGGCTGTTACAACCCCAGTCTCACGTCTCACTAAAGTTGGCTATAGAGCATTGTTTTTGTGGACTACGTTATGCTGATTGACTTTGGTGTCCCTCAGGACCGTGGTTATGAGCCCTGGGCCCAGCAACTCATTCCCTCA
Organism: Chrysochloris asiatica; assembly: GCF_000296735.1. Lineage (NCBI taxonomy): Eukaryota > Metazoa > Chordata > Mammalia > Afrosoricida > Chrysochloridae > Chrysochloris > Chrysochloris asiatica. Next base: position 2,622,068 of record NW_006408691.1, on the reverse strand, counting down.
AGATGTTTGGTTATGACTAAGAAGTTTTAATAACTTTATTGTCTGGATGCTCTGCTATATTCGTGGATATATTTATAGCACGTATAAATACATATGTAAGTTATATCAGTTTTTAACCATCCATTTTGTTTTATGTCAAAACAATATGTCGTATTATTTCTAATTCACCATTTTTTCAAATTCTTTTTAATATCCTTTGCTCTTGTTTTCAATTCCTTTTTTTTTTTGCTTTAAATATTTAGAAATTATGTTATTTTCTGCATCCATTAACTATTCTGCTTAACAAACCATCCCCACACACAGTGACAAAAAAATCATCATTCCGAGATGCATCCATAGACTGACAAGGGGTCAACAGATCTAGTTTGAGCTCAGCCAAATCTACATGAATTCCATTTTCCTTCTAAGATCAGCAAGCAAGCCTGGGTACATTGTTCACCTGAAAATGGCAAAATTGCAAGAAAACAAAACCAAACCACTTACCATCCACTCAATTACAATTTAGTGCAACCCCATATGTGTCAGAGTGGAACCAAATTGTGCTCCACAGAGGTTTCAATGGCAGGTTTCAGGTGGCTCTGGGTGGACTTGAACCACCAATCTTTCAGTTAGCAACCACTTTCCGCACCACCCAGGGACTAACAGAAGCAAAAGAGGGCAAGTGAAAGTATGCAAGTTCAGAGCAGGAGCATTGCCATCTCATTCTATTGGTCCCAGCAAGTCACATGGGCAAACCCAAAGTTAAGATATGGGGGAAATTGTCAGTGTCCCTTTAGCAAGAGGAACTGCAATGTAACCTGACAAAAGTATAGATGCAGATGAGAGTCAAGATTTGAAGCCAATGATTCTCACACATTCTGAATCAGTTCATTCCAAAATCTGAAATCCTTGGGGGTCTGGTTTGGCTGTTTGTGGTTTCTCACTCATAGAAACTTCCCTTTTTATAAACAGAATTCCCTTTTTATAAATTCAAATTGGCTTTATCTGTGGGTATCCTGTGTTGTCTGGGCTGAGAAAGTTTTCCTCTAGAGAATGTGTGTGTTTGTTTCCAACAAGCACCTTGGGAAATTACCAGATTGGGACTGCTTTAAATTCATTTCTCAGCTTCAGGTTTCCTTGGCCACAGTTTTGTAACCCACACAAGCATGACAACCACCTGTGAGTATGTATTCTCATGAGAGACCTGTTTTTCCACCCAACCGAAGAATTAAGTTCTTTGAATGTCTCATTGTCCTTTTCTCTCCTCCCTTCCTTAACTCCCTACCTGTCCCCCTTCCTTTATTTCTTTCTTTCTGTCTTCATCTTTCTTTTGAAAGAAAAAGAAGAAACAAATTTATTCAAATCAGACCAAGATTTAGAAAGTGAATTTAGAAAGTAGGATAGATACTGGCCTGCTAAACACAAGGTCAGCCGTTTAAACCATCAACTGTTCTTTGGAAACTTTATAAAGGGTCATTATGAGTTGGAACTGACTCCATGGCACTCCGTAACTTAATTGTTTGGCCGGAAATTGTGCCATGGGGATGAGTTCAGTTCCAGACTTGAAGGGTAACTAAGAGTCACAGTCTTGAGGGTTCCACCTGTCTATAGGACCAGTCAGTCTGGTTTTCAACTAATTTATTTTTATGATTTTGAGTTTTGCTCCACATTTTTCTCCCACTCTATCCAGGATCTTCTAATGAGAGGTTGTTGGTGGTAGCTGGGCACCATCTAGTTCTTTTCGGCTCAGGGCCGTGGAGACTGATGTTTGCAGACTCCTTTAGTTCATTAGACTCATCTTTTCCATGTGTCTTTGATTTTCATCAGTCTTCTATTCTCCAGACAGGGAGAAACCAGTTAGTTGTATCCACACTCAAAGCCCATGGAAGCAGCAGTCAGGAAATCAAATGCTATATTGCATTGGGAAAATCTGCTACAAATGATCTCTTTAAAGTTTTAAAAAGCAAAGATGACACTTTGAAGATTAAGGTGCACCCAGTCCAAGCCACATTCACCAGCTGCTCCTCGGAAACCAAATAAATATCAAAATTCCTTTCAAACACTATTTAAAAGTGTTTGTAAACAGCCTATTTGGAAAAAAGTGACATATTACAAAAGTTATTCAAAATAATATAAAAGAGCAAAGAGATGATAACATGTCAGTTGGATATTTAAAGACAGTTATTCCCTTCTAGAATTAGGAGAGGAAAAAGAACATGTATTTCAAGGAGAAAAATAGATCCTTGGGTGTAGTCTAAACACAGTAAACACTGTGTTTCCTAATGATTATGTGTTAGCATTGTTGCTGTTAGATGCTATTAAGTTGGTGCCAACGCATAACAACCCTATGATCAACAGAATGCAACCCTGCCCAGTCCTGAGCAATTCTCAAATCATCGCCATCTTTAAGCCATTCCTGCAATCACAGTGTCAATCCATCTTGTTGGGGTCTTTCTCTTTTTTGCTGACCCTCTACTTACTAAGCATGATGTCCTTCTCCAGAAATTGGTCCTTCCTGATGTTATTGTTAGGTGTCAGTGAGTTGGTTCCGACCCATAGCGACAATATGAACAACAGAACAACCACTGCGCAGTCCTGCACTATCCTAACAGTTGCTGCAATGCTTGAGTCCATTGCTGCTGCCACTGTGCCAATCCATCTCGTTGGGGTCTCCCTCCTTTTCGCTGACTCCCCACTTTTCCAAGTGTGATGTCCTTCTCCAGGAGCTGGTCCCTTCTGACAATATGTCCTAAGTATGAGAGACAAAATCTGGTCATCCTGGCATTCAAGGCACATTCTGGTTGTACTTCCTCCAACACCATAACTCAGATGCATCAGTTCGTCTATGGTCTTCCTCATTCTTTGTCCAACTTTCACATGCATATGATTTAGGTCAGGTGCACCTTAGTCCTCAAACTGACATCTTTGCTCTTGAACACTTTAAAGAGGTCTTGTGCAGCAGATTTGCCTAGTGCAATACAGCATTTGATCTCTTGAGTGCTGCTTCCATGAGTGTTGACAATTGTTCCAAGAAAAATGAAGTCTTTGACAACTCCAATATCTTTCCTTTTATATGGATGGTGTTTATTGGTCGAGTGTAAGGATTTTTGTTTTCTTTACACTGAGGTGCAACCCATACCGAAGGCTGTGGTCTTTGATTTTCATCAGCATTTTAAGTCCTCTTCATTCTCAGCAAGCAAGGTTTCATTACCTGCATTATCACAGATGGTTAATGAGTCTTCCTCCAATCCTGATGCCACATTCTTCTTCATATAATCCAACTTCTCAGATTATTTGCACAGAATATAGATTGAATACGTATGGTAGAAGGATACAACCCTGATACACACCTTTCCTGATTTTAAACCATTCAGTGTCCCCTTGTTCTGTTCAAACAGCTGCCTCTTGGACTATGTACAGGTTCCTCATGATCACAATTAAGTGTTACGGAATACTCATTCTCTGCAATGTTGTCCATAGCTTGTCATGATTCATACAGTCAAAAGCCTTCGCATAGTCAATAAACACAGGTAAACATTTCTCTGGTATTCTATGCTTTCAGCCAAGATCCATATGACATCAGCAAAGGTATCCCTCATTCCACATCCTTGCCTGACACTGGCTTGGACCTCTGGCAGTTCCCTGTCAGTGTACTATTACAGAAGTTTTAAAATTATCTTCAACAAAATTTTATTTGCATGTGATATTAACATTGCCAGATGATTTCTGCATTCTGTTGGATTAACGTTCTTTGGAATGGGTATAAATATGGATCTCTTTCAATCAGTTGACCATGTAGCTCTCTTCCAAATTTTTTGGCATAGATGAGTAAGTGTATTAGTTTGTTGGAAGATTTCAATTTGTATTCCATCAATTCCTGGAGCCTTGTTCTTTGCCAGTGCCTTCAGTACACCTTGGACTTCTTTCTTCAATACTGTTGGTTCTTGATCATATGCTACCTCTTGAAATGGTTTAACATCGACCATTTATTTTTGGTATTGTGACTCTGTATTCCTTCCATCTTCTTCTGAAGCTTTCTGCATCATTCAATATTTTGCCAATAGAATCCTTCAGTATTGAAAGTTGAGGCTTGAATTTTTTCCTTAGTTCCTTCAGCTTAAGAAATGCTGAGCGTGTTCTTCCCTTTTGGTTTTCTAACTCCAATCTTTGCACATTATATTTGACTTTGTCTTCTCAAGTTGCCCTTTGAAATTTTCTGTTCACCTCTTTTACCTCCTCATTTCTTCCATTTGCTTTATTGCTTTAGCATCTCTACACTGGAAAGCATGTTTCAGGGTCTCTTCTGATATCCATCTGGTCTTTCTTTCTTCTTAATGACCTTTTGCTTTCTTTCTGTATGATGTTCTTGATGTCATCCTACAACTCTTCTGGTCTCTGATCATTTGCACCTAATGCATCAAATGTGTTTTTGAGATGATCTTTAAATTCAGGTGGGATATGTTCGAGGTCATATTTTGGCCCTCATGTACTTGTTTTAGTTTTCTTCAGCTTCAGCCTGAACTTGCATATGAGCAATTGATGGTCTGTTCCACAGTCTGCCCCTGCCTTGTTTTGGCTGATGATATGGAGCTTTTCCACTATATCTTTGCACATATGTAGTTAATTTGTTTTCTGTGTATTCCATCTGGTTAAATCCATGTGTATAATCATCTTTTATGTTGCTTTAAAATGGCATTTACAATGAAGAAGTCATTAGTCTTGCAAAATTCTATCATGCAATCTCCAGCTTTGTTTCTATCACCAAGACCATATTTTCCAACTATTGATCCTTCCTTTTTGTTTCCAACCTCTGCATAAGCACAAGAAATTATCAATACATCTTAATTGCATATTTGATCAATTTCAGAGTGAAGAAGTTGGTAGAATTCTTCAATTTCATAATCAGTGGCATTAGTAGTTGGTGCATAAATTTGAATAATGGTACTATTAAATGGCCTTCCTTGTAGGCATGTGGATATTATCCTATCACAGACAGCATAGTACTTCAGGATTTATCTTGCTATGTTCTTTTTGATGATGAATGTGATGCTATTCTTCTTCAATCTGTCATTCCCAGCATAGTAATCCGTGTGATTGTCAGATTCAAAATGGCCAATGCCAGTCCATTTCGGCTCACTAAGACCTAGGATATCTATCTTTATGGGGTCAATTTCATTTTTGACAACTTAAAATTTTCCTAAATCTATACTTTGGTACATTCCATGTTCCAATTATTAATGGGTGTTTACAGCTGTTATCACTCATTTGGAGTTGTGTTCCATTAGCCAATGAAGGTACCAAAAGCTTTATTCCATTCACGTCATCACGGTCAACTCTACTTCGAGGAAGCAGCTCTTCCCCAGTCATACTGGGTGCTTTCCAACCTGAGGGGCTCATCTTCCAGCACTATATCTCTCAATATTCTGGTGCTCTTCATCATGTTTCAATATTCAATATACTGGTGCTAGATGACAATATTTCATTGCTATTTATAAGGTTTTCAGTGGCTAAACATTCAGAAGGAATCTGTCTCTCCTTCTTCTGAGTCTGTCTTAGTCTGGAAGCTCATCTGAAACCTGTCCACCATGGAAGATCCTTTTGGTATTTCAAATACCAGAGGTATAGCTTCCGGCATCACAGAAACACACAAGCCACCACAGTACAACAAACTGACAGACGAATGGAGAGTCCTTACTGATAAAATGTCCAAGTTTATTTATTTATTCAAATATGTCTTTGTGATCGTGTAGACTCATTGGTATTCATTTGATTCTTTGGGTTATAATCTAGAGCTAATAAGGAGCTCTGGTAGCGTAGTGGTTACGAATCGGGCTGCGAACCTTAGGGCCAGCAGTTCAAAACTACCAGCCGCACCGCGGGAGAAAGATGAGGCGTTCTGCTCCCGTAAAGATTTACAGCCTCGGAAACCCTGTACAGTCTCTGTGGGTTGGAATCGACTCGACGGCACACAACAACAACAACAACAATATAGTCTGTTGCTCATATTGTTCCATTGGGAGTTGTTTCAGTTGGCTCTAGTGCCCCATTGACATACAGCTGTCATTATGGGGAGGTTTGTTGTTTTTATTGTCTGGTTTTCTTTTAGCACTTTCTTACTTTCCAGAACTCCTGGCTAATCCTGTATATTTCTTCTCTCGGTCATAGAACCAGCTCTTTCTCCAAAAAGCCTCTTAAACCCAAGGTCTCTTGTTGTTGTCTAGTTGGCTCTGGCTCATAGAGACCCTAGATACAGTTTACAAGGAGTGGTAGGTGAATTTGAATCACCACCTTTGTGATTCAAACTGACCTTTCAGTCCAGTGCATTATTCCATAGCACCAACCCAAGGTCTAGAGTGATTTTTATTGGGGAATGGTATTAGAAACCAAGCTCTGGGTGTCAGGTGCTGTTGTTTTTAAGCCCTCTCAACTAACAGAGCAAGGAAATATATATGTGACGTTGTCAAGGACTTCATTCTCCTTGGATCAACTATCAACACTCACGGAAGCAGCAGTCAAGAAATCAAATGACGTATTGCGTTAGGCAAATCTGCTGCACAAGACCTTTTTAAAGTGCTGAAGAGCAAAAATGTAAGCTTGAGGACTAAGGTGCGCCTGACCCAAGCCATGATGTTTTCAATATCCACAAATGCATGCTTCTAAGCTCTCTCAAGTAACAGAGCAAGGAAATATATATGTGAAGTTGTCAAGGACTTCATTCTCCTTGGATGAATGGTCGCTATGGGTTGGTACCGACTCGATGGCACCTAGTAACAACAACAACATACAAACCTGGTGTAGTGCTGTAGGATAAGCACTGGACTGCAAAGTTGGTTTAAGATGCAAGGTGGCAGTTCAAGCCTACCAGCCACTCCTTGGAAACCTTATTACAGGGTCACTATGAGTCAGAAAGACTGGACTGCACTTAACAACAACATGCAAACCTGTATATAGAAATATATCTATTAATATTCTTATATGTAGCCATCTGTGTCTGGTGGTGGTGGTGGTTATGTGCCGTGGAGTCGCTACCAACTCATAGTGATCCTGTATAGGGTTTCTGGGGCTGTAAATCTTTAAGGGAACAAAAAGCCTCATCTTTCTCCCACAGAACCACTGGTAGTTTCAAACTGCCGACCTTAAGTTTAGCAGCTCAATTTGTAACCACTACACTACCAGAGCTCCTTCATCTGTGTCTATATAAAGTTAAATATGAATTCTTACTGACGTCTCCAACTCTAATCCATTACCACCTGGATCATTCTAGCTTCTTGCAGTCACAGGGGAGTTGGAGGGAGGTGTCTTTGTACCTTCAGCATACAGTGAAGGAGACAGTGTTGGGCTAATAGTCACTAGTAAGTTAGAAAGTCTTCCTCCTACATACCCTTCTGTTCTGCCCTGGGTGGGGCCCATTGTATGGGTCTAGGCCAGGATGACCTCCCAGGGAGAAGTCTAGAAGATTCTGTGTGGAGAAGGAGGTTCCGCCTCAGGAGCCCTCTGGGTCCCAGTAAATGGGTGGAGCCTAGGAGGCAGGACAGGTGGCGTTAGCAAGCCAGCGTAGCCCCAGATGTGGAACCAGGAACCATGCCTGAGTTCTTGCGTCTTGGTGCCATGGTGACCAGCAGGGGGCACTCTAGGACCCCAATGTAGGAAACCAATGCTATCCCAGAAGGTAACAGTTGGGCAGCAAGTGAGTCTTCTGTCTCTCCCCAGGGACGTGGCTGCCACCTTTAACTGGTCTGCTTTGTTTCTCAAAGGACGAGAGGACCAGTGTAGAGCGGAGACCCCGAGGTAGCCTTCCCACCCCACCAGAACGTGGGCCCAAAACATGGGCTTGAAACCCAGCCTTCCTGTGGGCGGGACCTGTGGAAGGACAGGGAACCCACCACCTGGCACCCCTAGGAAGAGGGACACCAGGGGGAAGCTCTGCTCGATCCCAGTCCTTACAAGATGACCAGTGAAGCTGGTGGGCAGCAGATGAGGCCAAGGGTATGCAGAGGGGGGAGTCCAAGAAGGCTTCCTGGAGGTGCTGACCCCTGACCCACTGAAATCTGGCTGGGCAGAAGGGAGGGAGAACAGAATGCCCAGCTTCCGTTCTCAGGTGGGAGTGAGGAAGACAAAAGCTGGCAAGGGGCTCCAGGTGGTTGCAGGGGTCAAGCAAGGACAAGGCTCCCCATGACTTCTGACCCCAAGCTTACGTACCAGCAGCACCACCAGCCTGCTCATCTCTGCTCATACCACTCTCTGCCCTCAGCCATCCAAGAGATGAACAAGATCTGTACCACTCCTGGCTGTGTGATCGCAGGTAGGCCCCACACCTCATGTCTTTACTGCCCTGCCCACCTGACGGTGGTACAGGCCCTTCTCAGGGACATGTAGACACTAAGCCCTGGTGGGGTGGACCTAGGCTCAGCACAAGTGATGAGAAGCTGGGAGCAAAGCCAGCCCTCAAGATGGGAGGTGGGTTCTCTCACCTCATGTCTCGCTCACTGCACCCACCAGCCAGCCTTGGCCTCCTGGGCAGTAGGACCCCTGGGAGCAACACTGAAGCAGCTGCTGGGATCTTCAGGTCTTCTCCAGACCCACAGCTCTACTGTCTAATCTCAAATCCCCCCCTTGGGCCCTGGCTTTATAGTGGGGGCTATTTGCAGATGAGATACTGGGAGATGGGGTAGGAATGGGCCCTAGTGGAAACAACTCAGAAATATGAGTTTGCTGCCCCTTGTGTGGTCCCAGACGTCTGTAGTAATGCTGTGGAACCCCAGCCTCAGACGTAGCTTGGGACAAGAGAAAGTGAAATGGGAATGCAAAGGAGGCCCCTGGGGAGGGACCAGGTGGAGGGTGGGTCCTCAGGGAGGTCAAGAGAAAGATTCTGGCGGAGGGTCCAGCCCAGTTGTCCCAGTTGAGAGCATTCGGCTTGGAGACTTTGAGCCAAAGTGTGCCTTGCAAACTCCTGGGTCCGGGGACAAAGCCTCCCCACAATCCCTGCCCATAGTGATAAAAGCTGCATCCCCCAACAAGGGATCATACTGACCAGGAGAACAGGGGCCAAAGCCAGAAGCTTAGCACTGGCTGCTGGGCACTTCCTGTTCCTCTGATACCACCTGGACCTCAAGCAGGACTGTCGATACCCCTGGGGGCTCAGGGCTACATGCTTAATAAGTGGTATTATCAGAACTTGAATCCAAATTGGGTGACCGCCCCACCTTACTTCCAGTCTCCCTGAGGCTCAGAGGGGACAATGAACTCTCCCAAGAGCACACAGCTGGCATCAACTGTCCAACAGTCCATCCCCAAGGGGCAGATGCCCCAAGGGCACTTGCAACTCTGTCTTCCCTCTCTCTCCCCTCCTCTCTGGGGCGAGCAGCTGCCAGGATCCTTCAAAACATGGACCCATCCCAGGAACCGTGTGATGACTTCTACCAATACGCGTGTGGTGGTTGGCTGAAGCACCACGTGATCCCCGAGACCAACTCTCGGTACAGCGTCTTCGACATCCTTCGGGATGAACTGGAAGTCATCCTCAAAGGTGGAGAGTGGCCTAGGGGGATGGGAGAGGCTGGGTGTCCAATAATGGGAGACTGGGAGTCCGGGCTGGCTGGGTGAGCAGACAGCCTAGGGCCCTATATGGCCTCTATGGCCTCTTGTGTCCAGGGGAATGCAGAGGGATGAAGTTCCCACGGGGTGAAGGGAATACCCCTCACATAGGGCCACTTCAGGCCTCTGTTCATCAAGCATTCCCCTCGGTCCCCAGGGGTGCTGGAGAATTCCACCTCCAAGGACCGGCCGGCTGTGAAGAAGGCCAAGGCATTGTACCGCTCCTGCATGAATGAGAGTGAGTGAGGGGGACCTCGGCCAGAAATGCCCAGTTCACCTTCAGGACCTCTGGGAGTGGGCATCACTCAAGACTCCCATCAGACTACCATGCACTGTCCCCTCCACTTGGCCATTAGGGCCAAGCATGGACTTCCTGCCAGCTGCCCCCACCATCCTCAAGAGGTGGATGCCAACCAAGGGCTGCCTAGTGCGGTCCAGAAAACCTGTGGTAAAGGATGTAGAATTTGGTGTTTTGGTTCCTGTAGAAGAATTTGCATTGGCTTCTCTGCCAGCTATTTGGGCACCACCCATTTAGGACCCTTTCAGGCCCCCATGTGGGGACTTGCAGGTGTGGCCAGTGGTCATGGATACTGTGGGGGAGATGTTTCCTCTGCTCAGGGCAGGGATCAAGGTAGCTGTTGTCCCAGCTGTCCCCTGGAGAAGGGCAGATGTGTTTCTAGTCTACCTGAGAACAGGAGTCACTGGGTCACCAGCTTTATGGAGAGAGGTGTTCCTCTTAAAACCTCACTTGAGCACTCTGGGCTGGTCCCCCTAGACACTGGAGGTCAAGTCCCCTTTCAGTGCAGGTGGCTTCCCTGACATTCCCACCTCCACTTAATTTTTTACTAAAGTTCTCCTAAATCTCTTGCCAGACCATTGCCACATTTGAGAAGTTGAGTTTTAAGTCCTATCTCATGGTTTTAGCAGGCCACACTGCTGGAAATGGAATTCACTGAGCGCATCCCCCAGCTCTTCCCTGTCACCTGCTCCTAGCACTCACTGGGTGCCACAATTCAGAGTCTTCTTAAAGGACTGGCTGGCTGCGTCTGCTTCCCCAGTGACCACCCTATCTTTCTTGGGCTCCCTTCAAGACCCACCACCATCACCTACTTTCCAGCCTCCAAGTCCAGGTGCCTCTGGCTTGTCCTTTCGGTCCCCTGGGCTGATGTACCTTTCTTTAGTAGCCGTCATGATCTGATTTTACGCCAGAGTCAGGGTGTGAAATAAGACATGCAGAGTCCCCAGCTCCATGCCTGCAAGGTGGGTGCTGGCATCTTGCTAAGTATGTAGCATTTCATGGTCTGCATGACAACATGTATGCAACTGGAAGAGGCCCACATAAAGGGGCCCAAGGGAGTGACCGCCACCCCCTCCTCAGGCATGATTGAGAAGCGAGACTCCCAGCCACTGCTGGACATCTTGGAGGTAGTGGGAGGCTGGCCAGTGGCCACCAACAATTGGACCAAGACCACAGGTGAGGCCAGTGGCTCCATGCCAGCCACCAAATGGACAGACAGAGGCCCTCAGGAGTGGATGAGACCTTATGAAGGAGGGCCCCCTCCTGGCTTGAGCCAGACAGCCACGTGGCTGGCTGCCCACTCTTGGAGCCCCCAGAGACCCAACTTCAGGGTCCTGGAAGTTAAGTGCTGGGGCATCTGTGCTCACTGCTGATTGCTGTCCCCAGAGGTTGGCCTCCCGCTCTGCAGACCTCCCCTTCTAGAGCCCCAGGGAGGACTCAGCCCAAGTCAGGGTCCCTGGCCACTGGCCTGAGTCTCTGCTCTGAGCTCTCAAACTTCTCCTGACTGTGGGTGCTCAGCACTCACATGGTCCTGCAAACTGGAGACGTGCCCCCCCCCCGACCCAGGCCCCAAATGTAGAGGCAGTGGAATCACCATCCAAGGAGGGGCTGGGCTGAGAAACCCTGGAGGGTCCTGCCTCCCCCCAAGCAGGGGCACTGACTTCTCAGGCCTCAGGTGGGAGTTGGAACAGCAGCTGGCTATGATGAACACTCAGTTCAACAAGCGTTTGCTCATCGACCTCTTCATCTGGAATGATGACCAGAACTCCAGTCGCCACATCATCTATGTATGCGAATCACCAGAGGCGGTGCTGGGGCTGAGGGGCTGGGGCTGGGGTCCTGTCCAGTCCAAAAGGCCAATGAGAAGCCACATGGGGGACATGCCCCACTCAGGACCCATGTCAGCCTTTGAGGTCCACCTTTCCACCCCACCCATTGGCCCTATGTTCTGCACTCAACATGAGCAGGGATTCTTGAGCCCTGGGGACCACTACACACTCATCACCATCAGACAGACAGACCTCCCCAGCCTCTCTCCGTCCCTCCCCATCCCAGTTTGGGAGAAGGGAGGGCCAGGCTCACTGCCTCTGTGTCTCCAGATAGACCAGCCCACCCTGGGTATGCCATCCCGGGAGTACTACTTCAACGGGGGCAGCAGCCAGAAGGTGAGTGGGGCCCTGCCCCAGCCCTCCTCCCTTCATTTCCCTACCTGCCACCTCTGAGTCTGACACCCTCCTCTGACCCTTCAGACCCACCTGTGGCCTGCACTCAGCCAGCCTTCCAGAGTGTGTGGGTAGGTGGAGCCCAGTGCTGGGAGTGGGCACTGTCTGAACCACAGAGAACATGCCTCAAACACCCCTGTGCCAAGTTCTACACTGAGCTCAGCTTGGCCTCCACAGCTCAATGGTTATTCCAGAACACTCCTGTTAAAATGGTCACTCCCATCTTCACAATACAGATCAAGGGTAGGGGGGCCTGGGCCCTGAGCCTGTACCCCCATGAAGAGCTAGTGGCCAGTCAAGCCAGGGGAGTGGGAAGTCAGCAGGGCAAAAGCTGCTCAGGTGTAGGGAAGTGGACACCTCAGCCTGAGGTTGGGGAAGGACAAGTTCAGCAGGGTGTTCAAAGGCAAGAAGTGTGCAGTGACCCATGGGTACTACGGGTGGGCTTTCTGGAGGAGTGAACTGTGAATGAGGCTTTGAAGGAAGGATAGAACTAGAGGAAAGGGGCTGGTGTGGCCAACGAAAAGGACTGTGGGTAGGGCTGTGGGCTGGGAGAGTAGGCCCAGGGATTCTGCAGAACAACAAGGAATGGCCTACACCAGAGCAGGCAGCCATGGGCCAAGACAGATTGGGGTGCTGACCCAGCCTGGGGGCCAGGGGACTCAAGGAGTTGGTGAGGAAAGCTTGCCCCAGGGTGAACATGAAGATGGAGGGGCCAGAGACACAAGCATGACCAGGACCCCTCTGTGACCCTCCGTCCCCAGGGCTGGCCTGAAGAGTGTGGCTGAGGTAGCCTAGCTCAGCCACCTGTCCCTCTGGCCCAGGTGCGGGAGGCTTACCTGCAGTTCATGATCTCTGTGGCTACAATGTTGAGGGCTGACATGAACCTCCCCAAGAATGACTTCCTGGTGCAGAAGGACATGGCCAACGTGCTGCATCTGGAGACACAGCTAGCAAATGTGAGGTTCCCAGGGGCCGGGGGGCAGGGGCTGGAAGCCTGGGCCCAGGCATCCCAATATGAGTGTATGCCCACCCTGCACAGGCCACGGCACCCCAGGAGGAAAGGCATGATGTCACTGCACTGTACCACCGGATGGATCTCCAGGAGCTTCAGAGCAGATTTAACCTGAAGGTGAGGCTTCCTAGAGGAGGTGCCACAGGCTCACCACGTCTCCCTGTCTCACAGGGGAAAGAGGAGAAGGGGTTTCCATAAGGGGCAGGGCCCCCAGCCCGCATAACCTGAGCCAGAGTCCCTCACTTACATCTCAGAAATATGCCCTCCCATTCCTCATCAGGCCCAACCTGGACCCTTTGAGAGCTGTTGTTAAGCACTGTGAAGTCTGTTCCAATTCATAGCAACCCTGTATAGGGTTCCCATGGCTGTAAATCTTTGTGGGAGCAAAATACCTCATCTTGCTCTCTTGAAGTGGCTGGTGGGATCAAGCTGCTGACCTTGTGGTTCCCAGTCCAGTGCTTATCCTATAGAGCCAATAAGCTCCCCTTTGAGAGCTGGACAGTGCAATTCCAAATTACAATAGGACACTGGGTATAACTGGGACAAGGTCACCCCTTCCATGAGGTCACTACGAGAGTAACCTCATTTTCCTGGACAGGAAACTAAGGTTTGGACTGACCCAAAATTATAGAATCCATCCAAGGAGGGGATAAACAGACCCAAGTCAGAGAGCAGAGGATGTGGGCAGGAATGTTATCCACAGTCAAGAAACTGGAGGGTGTGGATAGGGATATGGGATTCTTGTGTGGATAGGGATGGGATCCCCAGAGTGGAAGGTGTGGGCAGGGATGGGACCCCAGTCAGAGAGTGGAGGATGTGGACCAGGGCAGAACCCCAGTCAGAGAGAGTAAAGGGTATGGGCAGGAATGGGACCTGCCCCCTCTGCTCCGCTCCCCCACCCCACCCCCACCCCCTACCCCCCATGGAAGGTATGGATAGGGATTAAACCTAGTCAGAGAGTGGAAGGCATGAACCAGGACAGAAAACTAGTCTGAGAGCAGAGGTTGTGGGCAGAGAACCAGACTCCATGCTGACATTGGGCTCTACCAATGAACCAAACAAATAAAATCTTATGCTTCAAGGAGCCTGCGTTTTAGTGGAGGAGACAAAAAAGAGGAGATTGAGAATACATTAAATGTTGATATGTGCTGCAGGATAATGCACTGGACCACAAGGTCAGTCTGAACCCCAGGGTCGGTGGTTCAAACTCACAAGCTGCTCCTGGGAAACCCTATACAGGGTCACTATGAGGTGGAACCGATTTGATGGTACTTAACAACAACATGTGAGCCCAGAAGGAAGGGGGTGGGAAGAAAGGGTAGCCAGGAGAACCTCACAGGAAAGATGATGTGTGAGCGTAGACTTGGAGGGGGAGTTCAGCTCTGCCACTCAGTGTCCAGGACAAGTGCAAAGGCCCTAAGGTACGTTTCAAGACAGCAACAAGGCTTGGGTGGCCAGGGAAGTTGAGGTCAGGGCAGTAAATGGGTAACCACATTACCTTTGACTCACAGAGAGATGGGGTGGAGCACAGAGGACATGATCTAAGAACGTTAAGAGGATCCTTGTGGCTGCTGAGTTGGAAACGGGCCAAAGGGGACAGGGCACGAAGCAGTAGCTCCCAGATTTATTTTGAAGAACTAGATGTTAGAAGTGAGAGAGAAAGGGGGAAGTGAAGTAGCCTGAAGCTACCAGGGAGATAGCATGGGAACAAGTCTCCAAGAACACCAGACTTGGGGTATTTGGTTTCTAATGCTTTTATCATGCTTAGGACTGCCACACAGTGAGCAAGTTGATGTCGTCATTACTCAAGTCAAGACGTTCATCATTCCCAACATCCCAGAAGTCCCCTCCCGATCACCACCTTGTCCTCCTCTCCACCCTGGTGTCTCACACGCTGACAATATCACTGGAACCAGACAGATGTACTCTTTTGCATCTGGCTTCTTTTGGTCTACAGTTTGTGCATGAGATTCTTCCATGTCATGGCATCTGGCAAGGGCACCTCCATTTTGATGTCTGAATAGTATTCAATTCTACCCATGCTCATTACTCATTCATTGAGTCATAGTAACCCTGTCCCACAGGATTTCCAAGGCTGAAGTCTTTATCAACGATGTGGAACTATCACATCTGTCTCCTGCAGAGCGGCTGGTGGGTTCCACCCACCAACCTCTTATTTATCAGCCGATAACTTCAACCATCCACCACCTTTTATTCAATTCTAAAAACATATAGCTCAGATCCCTACTCGACTGTTGGCAGACCTCTGTTGATTCCAGTTCCGGGTTTTTCTGAATAATAGATTTTTCAGTGGACCTCTGGGTTGATCCCAGTTCTGGATATTTCTGAATAATGTATACATCTTTTGGTGCACAGACCTGTGTATTTGTGTTCCATATAATTGCTGGATTGTAGAACATGCATTTGTTCAACTTTAATAGATCATTCCAAGCTAAAATGGCCTCCCAAAAGCAGAGTATGAGATGTCCTTGCCAATACTTGATAGTACCCATCCTTCTCATTTTAGCCACTCTAGTGGATGACATGTGGAGGGACTCCATCATAGATTTAATTTGCATTTCCCTGATGGCTTATGAAGTTGAGCATGTTTCTTGTTGGCTGACCAGCTGGTTGTCCCCTTTTTGTGACCCTATGAATATGGCGCTAATGGAGGGTGCGGCGGCTGAATGATGTGCGAGAACTGCGCAGACCTAGTGGAGGTGTTAAATGAAACCCAGACCACAGAGCGGCGGGGTGAGAGGTGTCTGAAAGGTGTCTGGAGACCA
>NW_006408691.1:2583225-2602822 GCF_000296735.1 Chrysochloris asiatica | reverse complement strand
AAGTGTGGCAGCGGTAGTGAGGTTGGCCCAGGATCGGACATTGTTTCGTTCTGCTGTGCATGGGGTCACTATGAGTTGGTTCTGACTCAATGGCACCTGACAACAACAACAACAACATGAATGAAACACTGCCTGGTCCTTCACCATCTTCACAACTGTTGTTAATACTTGAGCTCATCACTGGTGCCACTGTACCAATC
Source organism: Chrysochloris asiatica (assembly GCF_000296735.1). Classification (NCBI taxonomy): domain Eukaryota; kingdom Metazoa; phylum Chordata; class Mammalia; order Afrosoricida; family Chrysochloridae; genus Chrysochloris; species Chrysochloris asiatica. The sequence goes on along the minus strand of NW_006408691.1, from coordinate 2,602,622 downwards.
CATCTCTTTTTCACAGACCCTCCACTTTACCAAGCATGATGTCCTACTCTATGGACCAGTCCCTCCTGATAACATTTCCAAGTATAAGAGATAAAATCTGGCCATTCTGGCTTCTAAGGAGCATCCTGGCTGTACTTTTTCCAACACAGATTTTTTGTTCTTCTAACAGTCCATGGTACTTTTAATATTCTTTGTCAATGCCATAACTCAAATTCATCAAGTCTTCTACAGTCTTCTTTACTCACTGTCCAACTTTCACATGCATATAAGGCTGTGGAAAATACCACGGATTGGGTCCGGCACACTTTAATCCTCAAACTGACATCTTTGCTCTTGAATATTTTAAAGATGTCTTGTGCAGCAGATTTGCCTCATGCAATACATCATTTGATTTCTCAACTGTTTCTTGAGTGTTGATAGTGGATCCAAGCAAAATGAAGTCTTTGACAACTTTAGTCTTTTTCCATTTATCATGATGTTATTTATGGTCCAGTGAAGAGGATTTTTGTTTTCTTTACATTGAGGTGCAACCCATACTAAAGGCTGTGGTCTTTGATCTTCATCAGTATTTTAGGACTTCTTCATTTTCAGCAAGCAAGGTTGGTGCTCCTTCATCTGCATATCGCAGGTTGTTAATGAATGTTCCTCCAATCCTGATGCCACGTTCTTCTTCACATAATCCAGCTTCTTGAATTATTTGCTCAGCGTACAGATTGAAGTATAGTGAATGAATACACCTGGGGCACACCTTTCCTGATTTTAAACCATTCAGTAACCCCTTGTTCTGTTCAGCTGTCTTGTCTATGTACAAATTCCTCATAAGCACAATTAAGTGTTCTGGAATACTTAGTCTCTGCAATGTTGTCCATAGCCCGTCATGATCCACACAGTCAAAAGTCTTTGCATAGTCAATAAAGCACAGGTAAACATCTTTCTGGCATTCTGTGCTTTCAGCCAAGATCCATCTTTCAAATTGGCTACACACACACAATCTTTGTCATATTACATGACTGGGATTTTAGTATAATGGGGACGTCATGGTGGTAAACATCTTGGGTTTTGTTCCTGGTCTCATAGGAAAAGCTTAAAAGCTTTCAACATTTCACCATTAAATCTAATCTTCCCTCTAGAGGTTTTGTTTTATGGTTGTTGTTTGTAAACTCTTTTCATCAAATTAGGAAATTTCTCTCCTATTTGGAGTTTTCCGGGAGTTTTTAATCCTCAGTAGATATCAAATTTTACTAAATAACTTTATGTATCTATGGAAATGACTGTGTGATTTTCTTCTTTATTCAGTTATAATAATGAATTATATTGATTTTTTCAAATGTGAAAGCAAGCTCATATTCCTGTAATAAACCTAATTCGACTGTGATATATTATCCTTTTTATATATGTATAGCTGAATTCTACTTGCTGATATTTTATTTAGACAGTCTCTGATCATAAATGAGACTAGCTTATTACTTTATTTCCTTGAAATCACCGTATCTTTGCAGTAAGATTATTTTTAGTTTCATAAAACAAGCTGAAAGAGTTTTCCCTTTTCTCTTCTCTCAAAACTCTGAATCACGTTGATTTTTCCTTAATGTGTCAAAATAGAATCCATTGGTGAAATCACATGAATCTGGAAATCTCTTTATGGGAATATTTTAAAGATTTTCTTTACTTAACACATAAGACTAGTCATATGCTCTGATTCTTCTTTTGTCAGTTTTGCTAAATTGTGTTTTTACAGAAAGGTGTCCATTACACTTAAGTTTTCCAATGTAATCTATTACCTTTTTACAGCCTATAGTCTCTATAGTAGTGTCCTCCACCTTTTTCCTAATTCTCATTATCTGTGCCTTCTCTCTTAATTTCTGGAACAGGCTTGGGTTGGGTCTGGGTTTCTTGAATGACCAGGAACTGTGCCTCCCTCCTTCTTTCTACACCCTCCTTCCCCAGGGATTTAACTGGACTGTCTTCATACAAACGGTGCTAGCCTCTGTCAGAATCAAGCTGCAGCCAAATGAGGAAGTGGTGGTCTATGGCATCCCCTACCTCAAGAGCCTTGAGGACATCATAGATGCCTATTCAGCCAGGTGAGACCTCGGGAAGGCTCCGGAAGGCCTCAGAATCCTTACTTCCTACTCTCAGGAAAGTGTTCCCTCAGGTATTTACCCTGAGGCATGAGGTTCACAAAGGGGTTAAAGTTTAATAGCCAAAGGAGCCACATCCCATGAGAGATGCAAGGCCATTCCTTGAGGCCCAAGGGCTGTTTGTAGGGGATTGTTTTAGACAGCATCTCCAGCTTCCTGAAATCCCTCCTTGGGGTGAATTTGTTAACCCAAAGCTCAGGAGCATATCCTTTGCCTAGGCAAAACGCCTGTCCTGTTCCCTGCCCTCTGTTTTCTGTCCCAGGACCATGCAGAATTATCTGATTTGGCGCCTGGTACTTGACCACATCAGCAATCTGAGCCAGCGATTCAAGGACACGCGAATGAATTATCGAAAGGTAAGCATGATTCACAGTGGTGGCATGCATCCCTGCCCAGAGTCTGGCCCATCATTCCTTCATCCATTCATTCAATTTGTGATCCTGAGCATCTGCTACAGGAAAGCATTGAGGCTGATAAAGGGGTCAGAGCCATGAACAAGACAGAGCCAAAGATTAGTTCTATCAAAGCCCAAAACTATAGTGTGAGAGGGGCGTGTGGGCAGAGAGAGTCTCTTTGCAAAAGGGACCCTGTAGACCTTGAAAGAAGGGATTCAGGCATGGGGCAGACTTCCAAGGACTGAAAACAGCTAGTGCAGGGTCCTGAGAAGGGAGGCTGGACCTAAAAGCCCATAAGAAGGTCAGGGTGAGGTTAGGGAAGGAGGCAAAGGATGGTGATGTGGGGCCAGGCCAAGAGGGAGTGTAGTTCACAGGCAGCTAGAGCCACTTGTAGGATGCAGAGCAGTTTCATTTCCTGCTTGTGTGGTCACTGTGATTGGCAATGGCCTAGGAGGGTCAGAGGGAAGGCTAATGTGATGAGGGCGTGGCCCAGAGTGTTCTCAGCAGGTGGATTTGGGAGAAGAGTTGAATATGGGAAGCCAATGGGCTGAGTTAGATGTGGCCCCGCTTACCTCTGTGCTTTGGGGGGATGGGGATGAGTCCACACCAGTCCCCCAGCCCACATTGGTACAGACAGGAGAAGAGGAGGAGTTCGGGGGCTGAGCTAGGACTCCAACAACTTCAGGGTAAAGGTCAACACCTGGCCTGGCTCTCCCACTCGGAACTGCCGCACACCCATCATTAGAAGTAGGCCTTTGAGTTCCTCTGTGTCCCCCGACCACAGGCCAGGTGTGTCTTCTCACCTCATAACTCCAAGGTCCCATCCAAGACCTGGGGAGATGTTAGAAGATTGGTAAATGTGGGGGAATGGGTGGTCAAGGGCAGGGATGGTGTTCACCCAGGCGCTGTATGGTACGACGGTGGAGGAGGCGCGCTGGCGGGAGTGCGTCAGTTACGTCAACAGCAACATGGAGAATGCCGTGGGTTCTCTCTACGTCAGGGAGGCCTTCCCCAGAAACAGCAAGAAGATGGTGGGTGGTCCTGCCTTCTGTGCTTAGACCCTCTGCCCACAGCCGGACCAAGACCTCTCATGCCAGTACAGCTCCCCGCAGGGACTCTTGTCCCAGCATTGCATGTCTCCCTGCTCCCAGTGAGGGTCACCCCCTGCTTGGCCTTGCAGGAGGGAAACTACAGACTTAGCACGACTGTTCTAAACCTGAGTACCTGGGCATTATGGCCCGAAATCCCATATGTTGCCCTCCACCCGCCCGCCACCCACCCACCCACACACCTCCTGCTGCCTCAAGTAACCAGTCTGAGGAAGGTTACAGTTTTGAGTCCAGAGACACTATGCAGGTGGGCCCACTTACAGTGAGAACCCATCCCAGTAAGCTCCATCACCACCATGGCCATACCCTTCCCCCACCTGGTGAGGCCCACAGCAGGATAGACCAGGCTGTCCAGTCAGGTGGGGGCTGAACCAGACCCCTATAGAGAGTCCCAAGCACTAGTCACTGCTCCCCTATGTGTCTCCAGCCTGAAGGCTGTTTGTGACCCCAGGTGAGAAAGCTCATTGACAAGGTGCGGGCAGTATTTGTGGAGACTCTGGACGAGCTGGGCTGGATGGACGAGGAGTCCAAGCACAAAGCCCAGGAGAAGGTAAGAGTAGACAGAGCTGGGGGCCCACTGGAGACCCAGCATCCCTCCACCTGAGGTCTTTCCCAGCAGTGCTACAACCCCAGGTTGAGAGCATGGGGCAAACATCCTCACACCCACTTTCAAGATGTGGAAACTGAGGCTTGGGGGAGGGGCTGGCCATGAGCAGAGGCAGGACATTAGTCAAGCCTTGGTAAGAAATGGATGGTGTCACCATGGCCTCAGGTGAGGGGTGGACGTGGGTCTTAACGTCAGTTAAGAGGGCCAGGACAATTGACAGCGTAACATCCTTCCAGCCCCTCACCACCTCCCTAGTCCCTAGGCTGGTGGACGAATCCTAAGGGTCACACCTGGGCCAGGCCTGTCTACACTTCATCTAGCTCAACTTCTCTATGCCCTTCTAGGAGGGCCCAGGCTCTGAGGGGTGCCTTCCCCAAAGCAGCATGATAAGGGGGCTGAGCTGGGATACATGATTCGGAGGACCCCATGCTTCTGTGCCGAGTGGGCATGGACAGCCCCTCTCTTCCCCAGGCCATGAATATCCGGGAGCAGATTGGTTATCCTGAGTACATCCTGGACGAAAGGAACCAGCAACTAGACGAGGAGTATTCCAACGTGCGCCCCAGGCCATCTCCATGTGGCGGGGAGGGAGTACCAGGAACCTACCATGCCTCCCACCAGAGCTAGGGAGCTCGTACAGTCACCTAAAGTCACACAGAGCTGAGAGCTGGTGGTCCCAGAGCCCACAGGCCACTCTGCCTGCTGCCCAGAGATCCTGGAGCCCCTCCCTCAGACCCCACAAATATACGCACACCACTCTGTGCTCCGGTCCAGGACTGACAGCTCCTTTCTCACAGCTGAACTTCTCCGAGGACCTATACTTTGAGAACAGCCTGCAGAACCTCAAGGCTGGCGCCCAGAGGAGCCTTAAAAAGTTGCGGGAGAAGGTGGACCCGAACCTGTGAGCAGGGGTGTGCTGGGACCATGATGGGCAGAAGCTTGCACAAGCTGGGGATGGGGGTGGAAGATGGAGGGGCAGCACCAAGGTCACATCAGACGAGAGCTGAGTCCGTTTGGTGGCAGCTGAGCTCTCAGCTGGTCAGCCCTGTTGTAGCTGTCCCATGGCACAGCAGCTGGGACATGGGCCTCACAGGTGGGCTCTGATCAGGCAGAGAAAGTAGAGACCTGAAGGAGGGTCTCAGGAGGTCTGATTTGATAGACTGACTTATTCATCGCAGCTGGATCATAGGAGCAGCGGTGGTCAACGCATTCTACTCCCCAAACCGAAACCAGATTGGTATGTCCCCATACCTACACCTCCCATGCCGCTGCAGCCCTGCCTCCTTCCTCCTGGGCTCTTCTCAGCCTATGATGGAAAGTGGCTACCTGTCACTTCCACCCTGCCACAGGCTGGCTCCCTCATCCTCAGGGAGCAGAGGGGGGACCAGCAGAGCCCCTTTCCCTGAGGACAGCACAAAGTGGTGAGAAGAATGAACCTGAGGCCTGGACCCACCACCATGGTCTCTGAGCCTCAGTTGTCCCAATTGTAAAAGGGGGAGGAGGTCATTGTCTTTATTTATCAGCATTGCCAAATTAAAAGGACTCCCAGAAGTGCCCACCCCCAAGCCTGGCACATGAGGTACCTGCTCAAAGCTGATTCTTTGCCTCCCCCCCATCCCCTGCCCCGGGGGCAGTATTCCCCGCTGGGATTCTCCAGCCCCCATTCTTTAGCAAGGAGCAGCCGCAAGCCTTGAACTTTGGGGGTATCGGCATGGTGATCGGGCATGAAATCACCCACGGCTTTGACGACAATGGTAAGAGGAGCTGCAGGGGGACCATACTCCCGGGTCTCACACATACCACCAGGAAGGACCTTGAGAACTGTCTGTTCAACCCTTGGTGGCCTAGATAGAGGCACTGAGGCCAGGGGCATGAAAGGGAATTGCCAAGTACTGCAGCTCAGATTCCAGGTCCAGCATTGCCCCAGCAGTGGGAAAGAGACGCAGACATAAGGGCTGGCCACCCCAAATAGGCAGAGAGTGTGTGGCAGCTGCCTTCTCCCCTCCCCACCACAGGCCGGAATTTTGACAAAGACGGCAACATGCTGGATTGGTGGAGCAACTTTTCTGCTCAGCACTTCCGAGACCAGTCCGAGTGCATGGTCTACCAGTATGGAAACTACAGCTGGGACCTGGCCGACGAGCTCAACGTGAGTGCCCTGCCACCGGCACCTGCTGGGGTCCACCCCAGGGATTGCACCCCTGCCTTGGTGTCTCTGTGGGGGCCTGGCTGCATGAGAGAAGGGGCACAGGACCCCCGATGCCCCTTCACCTCCCTCCTGTGCATAGGTGAATGGGTTCAGCACACTTGGGGAGAACATTGCAGACAACGGAGGGGTGCGGCAGGCATATAAGGTGGGTTGAAGTGGATGTTCCCTTGCGGGGAGGGGAGAGGGGAGCAGTCAGGTTCAGCCAGGGCAGGAGGCTCTTAGTTTGATAGGAACTGCCCACTATTCTTGTTTTGGAAGAAGTGCAGCCAGAGTGCTCCTTGGAGGCCAGGATGGCTAAGCTTCGTCTCTCCTACTTTGGACATATTGTCCGGAGGAAACAATCATTGGAGAAGGATGTCATGCTAGGTAGGGTGGAAGGTCAGAGAAAAAGAGGAAAGACCCCCAACGAGATGGATCAGCCAGGTGGCATCATTGATGGACTCAAGTGTGGCAGCGGTAGTGAGGTTGGCCCAGGATCGGACATTGTTTCGTTCCGCTGTGCATGGGGTCGCTATGAGTCAGTTCCGACTCGATGGCACCTGACAACAACAACAATAGCCCACTATTCTGGGAGCTTCCTCTATTTAAGCCCTGGAGAAGTACAACATGCTAGTGGACAGGCAGGATAAGGACATCTCTGCCTGAAGCTTACCACCCCTCAGTGAGGCCTCAATAAGATACTCTATGGCAGTCCTCTTGGCAACACCCTTGACCCACACCTCAGTGACAGTCCAGCCCCTGGAGCCCAGAAGCTCAGCCAAGTACTTTAAGGTGATGAACACCTGTCCCCAGGATCCCAGACAGGCATTAAGCGGCAGAGACGGGACCCACCTGGGAGGGCAGTGTAGGGAACACTGGTTCTGTCTGGGAAGCAGGGTAGGCCCTGCCCTCTGAGAGCCATGCCCGGTTCTCACCTGATGCCTGTAGGCTTACCTGAAGTGGCTGATGGAAGGCGGTCAGGACTTCCAGCTGCCAGGCCTGGAAATGACCCATAACCAGCTTTTCTTCATCAACTACGCCCAGGTAGACACCCCACCTGTCCTCCTATCCTGGAGGTGCTCGATTCCAACAGCAGCCCCACACTGCCTCGCAACTGTTCCCACTCCCACCGCTTTCAGGACACCCCTTAGGAGATGCCACTGGATACTGCAGACTGGCAGGCAGACCAGTGGACCAACTTGGAATGTCTCCTAGGGATGGGGCAGGGTGGGGGCAGGAAGGTCTGGAGCTGGGGTGGAATCAGATGTTAGGGGTTAGAAGGAACATGCTGATTCGCTGTCCCCTGCAGGGACCTAGAGAACAAAATCAGGGACTGACCTGCCCATCTCCCTGTACCTTCCAAGGCTCACCCCCACTTCTCTGGGCCACGCCTTTTGCCCCACCTCACCCCATCCATGCCTCTGCACATCCATGCCCCTCGTGTACCCACAGGTGTGGTGCGGCTCTTACCGGCCCGAGTTCGCCATCCAGTCCATTAAGACGGATGTCCACAGTCCCCTAAAGTACAGGCAAGTATCCCCGCCCCGGCCCACACCCGCCCTGCACCCCCGGCCCCCAAGCCCGGTGGTCCTCTCAGGTCATGCCTCTGCCTGCAGAGTGTTGGGCTCACTGCAGAACCTGGCTGCCTTTGCGGACGCGTTCCACTGCGCACGGGGCACCCCGATGCACCCGAAGGAGCGATGCCGCATCTGGTAGCCAAGGCCGAGCCGCCGTGCGCGACCCACGCCCACCTGCCCCCGAGAGGTCCGCGGAGGAGCCGGGAATCGGCAAGGACCCTGTGGGGCCCTGAGCGCCGCATCAGTCAGCCCGGCCCTCTGTGCATGACCTGCCCAAGGCCCTAGTGCAGCGCCGCCTCAACACGGGTCCAGCTGGCGCTTCTGCACCGCGCCCACCACGGGTCACGCCGCTCAGCGCAGATTGTGACTCTCCTTGCCTACTGGCCACAGCTTGCGGTTTCCAGAGCTTCAGACGTGAGCTGAGTAAATGTTTCAAAGAAGCTGGCCGGGCCATTTGTTCTAGGAGGTGCTGGGATAGCACTGCTCACACAGGGAAGCTGGACAGACGCTCAAGGTGGTAGTGCCCACTGGGGTCAATTCTCCTGGTCTGCCACTGACCACTTCTGATGTGGAGGGAAATTAAGCAAAGCAACAGGAAGTCCACTGCTAGCCAGGGCTGAAAAAGTATCCCAAGTGCAGCTATCCTAAGGACAGTTCAATGAGCAGGGTCCCCCCAGAAGATTAGGGCAAGAGGGGCTGACCCAGGAAGGAGCTCAGACTGCGAGGGGGCAGGGGGTTCTCAGGTTCCTGGGCCACAGTCAAGAGTCCAGGTTTCTGTTTTGTGTAATTGGGCGTCAATGGAGGCTTGAACTGTAGGACAGGGTCCCCTGATGGTTTGCAAATAACCACAGAGGAGGTTAGGGCCAGAGTCAGTGGGGGTGGATGTAGGCAGCTGCAGTCATCCCACTGGGACAAGTGTGAGGGCAGGCTGGCGGCAGCAGAATTCCTCCACAGAAAGCTGATGAGGGGCCAGGCTGGAGGGGAGACTTTCTGCTGGGGACTGGTAGGTCTCGGGAAGGCTGCGCACACCCAGTGGGACCAGGCCCTCTTCCCAGCTTGCCCCCAGCCTCGCACCCCCCTGAAAGTGCTTCCATGATTCAGCAAAGAGCCTTCCAGCTGACCAGCCCTTTCCCCAAAGTCTCTGTCCACAGAGTCCAAGAGGTAGAGTCAAAACATTTCCTCACTGAAAACCAGGAGCCTTGGTCCCCACTGGGCTCCCAGCGGACAGGAGGAACGCTGATCCTCTGACCCCTAACGCTTCAGCTAACTCCTGACTCCAGCAGATGGACCCCACCCTCCTCTCCCCAATCTAAGCCCCAGACCTATCCCAGCATTCTGAAGTTAGAAATTGAATCTGGGGCATGCAGCTGGGGAGGAAATGGTAGGGCAGTGAGGTCACGGACCCCATGGGTCCCATGGGTCCCATGTGCCCAGTGATCTAGATCCCCTGAAAGAGTGCAGGGGCACATCCCTCCAAGGAACAGAACTGTCCATGGCAGGAGGGGGACCCACCTCAGGACCCATGATGCAAACCACCCAACAGAACAGTGGGAGGTGCAAGAACGGAGGGACACGGGGACACGAGGCTTGGAACCAGTAAAGCAGCACTGTGCCCAGTGACTGTAGCTTTAATCACCCTTGTTACCCATGTAGCCACATCCAGCATTACAGCTCAGTGATTCCAGAATGATCCTTCACATTCAACTCCCGGGACTTCACCTTCCACATACCTCCTCGTCACACTGTGGGAACAGCATGGACCGTCAAACAAACCACATTCCAGGGGCCAAGAGCAGCTGCCCCCCACCTCCTAGGTGATCTGGGGCCATATGAAGGAGAGAGCCTGCTGGAGGCAGGGGTCACTGTCCCCAACACAAGCTACTAGAACACACAAATGCTCACTGGGGCCACCTCAGACACACCTCAGCACTCCCATTTGAAGAGAACAGGCCTATTTCTGTGACCCACTGCCATCTGGGGAGGGGCCTTCCCTCCCTATCCAACCCCACCCCACTCCTCATCCCCTTACACCTCTCACCTGCTCCCCTTCTGTGGGGGGCAGACAGGGAGTAGGGTAACAGAGATACCAGCGCTGCTGGGAGTCCCAGGATGAGAGAAAGCACCTGGAGGTCCCTGTCCAGTGCCGGGTCCCCTGGTTCCACCCCATGAGGACAGGGCTAGGAGATGGTTACCAACCAGTACCACTTCCAAGACCCAGCTCACCTGGGGCGGCTCGCTGGCATGGCCCTCTGCAGAGATGCCCAGGATCTGAAGGAGTCTCTCATTGGTAACATAGTCCCCTGGGGACTTCTGGACAAAGTGCAGTAGTACCTTCTCACCACCTGGGGGCAGCAGGAAGGCAGGATGTCTGCAGGGCCTCAACTAGCCAGATGTACCAGGAGGGAAATGAAGGATGGTAGGCCAGCCTGCATGGGGATGGGTCCTGGGGCACCAATCTCAGCTGTGGGTACAACTTCCTGCCCCAGCTTGCAGCCCCACAGCACCTCCACCAATGACTGTGATCCCTGAATTATTCTAGCCACAGCCCTCACCAATCTAAGCCTACCACACCAAGGAGCAAGGGCCACACCAAGAACAGACGTAAGGACGAGACCAAGAAACCAGTGGAGGGAGGGTCAGGGTCCAGTCTCCAAGTTCAGCAAGAGTGTCCCAGCTGAGCAGGCAGCTCTGCACATCCAGGGTCCAGGGCCCTGTCCCCTCCCCTTCTCCTCCTTACCTCTGCTGACCACCAGCAGCCCTCCACTCTGCAATAGGTCCCCAGACAGGTTTCCCTGGATGTTGGCAGCCTTGGCCTGAGGGGAAGGAAGCCAGGCTCATGTCAGCCTTTGAAGAACAGGGGCATCCATGTTCCACCACTCCAAGTTCCTCACAACCTTGCCTGTCACCAACCTTGGCGGCCACATCCCTCACTGGCTTCCCTAGGGCAGCGGACAGGATACTCAGGCTGTTGTACCTGTAAAGACAACAGCTTGCTCATCCTAACTCTTCCGTGAAGATTAAGCCCCAAAGCTGATGTCACCACACAGACTCAACATAGGTCCCACCATCAGATCCAGTCCTCCCATCATCTTGCCCAGGGCCTCAGAGGCACTCGGGCCCCAGGGCGGCAACCAAACCAGCCCTCAGAAGGTCCTGGTGCCTGGCTCAGAGTAGCTGCCCAAGCCCTGGGCCAGCCTGCAGCAGGTGAAGGAGTGGGGCTTGGGTCCCAGGCCCGGTAAACTGGGCTCTGGCTCGGCTGCTATTCCCAATCATGGGAGGCAGCCTGGATCAGGGACGGTCACCATTCCCACAGGCAAAAAGGTATCATGGCCCAAGCCTAGGCACACAGATTCCATAACCCCTAAATACCACAGTCTGGAGACTGTAAGTTGTTGATTGTGGGATGGTCACAGCACAGTCATTACAAAAACTGACACCTCATCCCCAACCTGGCTTCTAGAAGGGCTAGCCAAAACAGACAGTGCCATCGGTCTCGGCTTGTCCAGGAAGGCCTGAGTGGACAGCCAAGCAGCAGGGGGACAGGATGATGAGAAATGAAGCTCCTCCACCAGCCCAGGGAGTACTCTGTCGCCCAGCCACATGCCACCCCAAGGGCACACACACACCGCTTGAAGCCCAGCTCCTTGTAGAACTGCTTGGTCTCATCCAGATAGAGCTCTGCAAAGTAAAGGCACAGGTGTGGGCCCTGCCCTGCCACATCCCACCACCCAGCACTCCTTTCTCCACTGCCCTCTGTCCACCCTTGGTGCCTACCTAGCCCACCATTCAGGGCCAGGAGGGCAGAACAGGGATAAGAGTTCCGTTGTTCAGAGGTGACAGGTGGAAAGGAAGAACTCAACCCGTTTCTGCCATGGACAGATGGATCTTTAAGGAGGACAGGACTGGGGTAGACAAGGACAGCCATGCTGACCACACAGGTCTGCTATTCCTAGTCAGGATAGGGGGCATCTGAGAGTGTTCAGGACCTGGGACCTCATTTGGAAGATGGTTCTGGCTTCAAATCTGTTCTGGGAGAAGGGATCAAGTGTTCTCTAACCGTCTTTCAAATGATCCAGTTATAACGATTAGGGTCCTGAGCCAAAGTCACGTCACTATGGACCCAACACTTCAGTGGCAAAGACTTCCACAATGAGGTTTGGGAGAAGTGGGGTTTGGTGGGGGGGCAGAGATGGGGGCAACTCCAGTATGAGCAGACAAGGTGCTGAGAATGAGAAGGGGCAGAACTGAGCAGAGGGATAGGGAACGCCCTGAATTTGAGATAGCTCTCAGAACCACATTCCATCCACCCCTACCCCACCAGGGACAGTGCTGCAGAGCCCTGGGGGCTGTTACAGACGGAGAGATCAGGGCCCAGGCGCTGCCTCCCGTGTCCAGGACCCTCTCTCTCCCTAGAGGATCTCTGGGCAGCTGAGAACCAGCTGCTGATGTAGAATGGGGAAGGGGTGCCCACCTCCCGCGAAGTAGCCGCCATCCAAGAATTCCTGCAGACCCACGGTCTCGGGCCCCACGCCCACCAGGCGCACGTTGTGCTGGTCCAGGAGCCCCTTGAGGCTGCTGAGGTCCCGGGAGATCCAGCGGCACACCATGCAGCCAAAACGCCGCAGTCCGGACACCACGCACGTCTGCTCCTGCCACAGGCTCCGTAGCTCCACGGCCTGCAGCGGCGGTCAGTGAGACCGGGACTCCAAAACGACCACCGCCCTCCAGGTCTGCACAGTCCGTGCTCCGCGCGCCTGGGCCCTCGGCAGCGAGCATCGCCCCCCACGGCCTCCGGCACCACCAATGCCCCTTCCGACGCCCAACCCTATCGGCCCACAGTCCGAGCCAGCCTCCTAGTCCTCCTCACCTCTCCGGTCACCGCGTTCTTCAGCACGCACGCGCCCACCCGGGCCAGGTCCAGCGCGCTCATGGCTGCCGCCTCCTGTCCCTGCGACCAGCTGCCTAACTGCTTCAGCAGGCTCGCGTCTCAGTGCTCCACGTCCCGCTCGGGAACCGCCCCTGATCCCGCGCGTTCCCCCATGGGAGGTCCCATTTGTCTCCCAGCTCCGCCTCCAGCTCGGGTTCCCCTCCATGGCCCCGCCACTGCTCGGTCTCTTTTCCAGGACCTGCCTCCCCACCACGACTCCGCCCACGGCCTCTGACTCCACGCCCCAGTCCCCGTCCCAGGATTCGCCACCTTGAGAGAAGCAATCTTGCCCTCGGCTCCTCCCTGGTTCTGTTCTCCGACCCGGGTTCCCCTCCCCGGCTCGCTCCTGGTTTCGCTCCCTCCTTTCTTCTCTTGGTCCCTGCCCTGTCCCCATCTACGTCCCTTTAGTCTTCGGCCCGCCTCCGGCTCGCATCTGGCCAAGCCCCATGGCCCCGCTCCTCCCACTCACTACTCAGCATCCGCTTCTCCTCGTGAAGGCCCCGCCTCCTGACATATCCTGAAGAAGGGTCTCGTTTGCATATCATGAGTCTGCAGCCAATGAGTTCGCCGCTTTGGCGGCTGGCGGGGCTCGGCATGACCAAACAAGTTAAGAAGGGTCAGACAGCGGGAAAATTCAGACTAGGGCTCCGTGGTCTACATCTGGTTTTCAGCATGGCACTGAGAGTGCTAAGCAGCCCGAAAGTGGGAGGGGGAGCCCGACCTGGAAGACGGACCAACAGCGGTGGTTTGGGGGGTAAGGTCAAGGGGGCATTGAGGGTGAGAGCTAGTGTGCGGATCCCAGCTGTCCAGAAAAATCTTATTCCTAGATGTCTTCTGGCTGCATGAAAGTTTGCGTGTACCATATGGATAGACAGATGTATGCACCACCTACCTCTGCTTGCTCCTGTTTCAGCAGCCCTGGGGTACAGCCTGGAAGAAACTTGACTTCTTCTGGTGGCCACACCTTGTTATATGTCTGACCTTCCTTTCTGTTTCAGCCCATTAATATCACGTGCAAGTAAAATTTTGCTAAAGATAAGTCAAAATAGGTTGCAACGGTACATTGACAGGAAACTGCCAGCGGTTCAAACTGGATTCAGACGAGGACGCAGAGAATACCAGACCTACTTGCAAATTATGGACAACATTGTGGTGAATGAGTATTCCTGAACACTTAATTGTGCTCATGAGGAATTTGTACATAGACCAAGAAGCAGTCATTCTAACAGAACAGGGAGACAGTGCATGGTTTAAAATCAGGAAAGGTGTACACAAGGATTGTATTCTTTCACCATACTTATTCAATCAGTATGCTGTGCACATAATCTGAGAAACTGGATTATATGAAGAAAACATGGCATCAGGATTGGAGGATGACTAACAACCTGTGATATGCAGATGATACAACCTTGCTTACTGAAAACAAACAAGTTTTAAAATACTTACTGATGAAGATTGAAGCCCACAGCCTTAAATTATGGGCTCACCACAATGGGTAAGGTGGAGGGTCAGAGAAAAAGGGGAAGACCCCTAACGAGATGGATTGGCCAGGTGTCATCATTGATGGACTCAAGTGTGGCAGCGGTAGTGAGGTTGGCCCAGTATCGGACATTGCTTCATTCTGCTGTGCATGGGGTCGCTATGAGTCAATTCTGACTCGATGGCACCTGACAACAACAACAACAATGTAAAGAAAACAAAAATCTTCACTACTGGACCAATAAATAACATCATGATGTTGTTGTTATGTGCCGTGGAGTTGGTTCCGATTCATAGCAACCCTGTACAGGGTTTCCAAGGCTGTAAATCTTTACGGGAGCAGAAAGCCTCATCTTTCTCCCATGGAACAGCTGGTAGTTTTGAACTGCTGACCCTGAGGTTAGCAGCCCGATTCATAACCACTACGCTACCAGAGCTCCTTAACATCATGATAAATGGAGAAAATACTGAAGTTGTCAAAGGCTTTTTTTGGATCTGCCATCAACGGTCACAGAAGCAGCACTCAAGAAACCAAACAAAGTATTGCATTAGGCAAATCTGCTGCACAAGATCTCTTCAAGAGCAAAGATGTCAGTTTGAAAACTAAAGTGCGTCTGACCCAAGCTATGGTCTTTCCAATAGCCTCATGTGCATATCCACCACTTGTCTGTCAGTTTGTCATACTGTGGTGGCTTGTGAGTTGCTGTGATTCTGGAAGCTATGTCATGGCTGTTTTAAATACAAGCAGGTACAGATTCCTCATGAGCAAAATTAAGTGTTGCAGAATGCTCATACTTTGCAATGTTGTCCACAGCTTGTCATGATCCACACAATCGAAAAACCTTTGCGTAGTAAATAAAGCACAGGTAAACATCTTTCTGGTATTCCCTGCTTTCAGCCAAGATCCATCAGACATCAGCAGTGATATCCCTCCCTCCGCGGCCTCTTCTGAATCTGACTTGAACCTTTGGAAGATCTCTGTCAATGTATGATTGTAGTCATTTCTGTATTTCCTTTACCAAAACTTTACTCACATGGGATATCAAAGAGATTGTCTGATGAGTTCCACATTCCCTTGGGTCACCTCTCTTTGGAATGGGCACTGTTACGGATCTCTTCCAATCAGTCGGCCAGATAGTTGTCTTCCAAATTTCTTGGCAGAGATGAGTGAGTGCCTCCTGTGCCACCTCACTTTGTTGAAAGATTTCAATTTTTATTCCATCAATTCCTGGTACCTTGTTCTTTGCCAATTCCTTCAAAGCACCTTGGACTTTCTCCTTCAGTATCATTGGCTGTTGATCATATGCTACCTCTTGAAATGGTTAAACTTTAACCATTTCCTTTTGGTACAGTGACTCTGTGTATTCCATCCATCTTCTCTTGATGCTTTCTGCATCATTCAATAATTTTCCCAGACAATCTTTCAATAACTAAAGTCAGGGCTTGATTTTTTCTTCGGTTCCCCCAGCTTGAGAAATGCTGAGCATGTTCTTCCTTTTTCGTTTTCTGATTCCAGATCTCTGCACATTTTGTTGTAATATTTGGCTTTATCTTCTTGAGCTGACTTTTGAAATTTTCTGTTCAGCTTTTGTACTTCCTCATTTCTTCCATTTGCTTTAGCATCTCTATGCTGCAGAGCTAGTTTCAGTGTCTCTTCTGACATCCATTTTGATCTTTTCCTTCTTTCTTGTTGTTGAAGACCGTGCAGACCCGGTCAGGAGTTTGAGGCCCTGTGGGCCCGAGTGTTGCAGACCATACAGGCCACAGGCTCTGAGGAACAGACTCTAACCATCTAGCAGTCATAGCAAGTTGTTTTTCATCTTAGTGTTCAGCTAGGTTTGTTATTAATTGCTTACATGGAGCCCTGATGTCCACAGATAAATGTGATAATTTCCTAAAAGCCAAGATTGTAAAATTCCAAACAGGCAAAGTTCTTCCCTCAAAGAATTCATTCAAAGTAAATTGGGTGGCTCCCCAGGTCTCTGTTCTAAGAACAAAAGGACTGCCCTGCCTAAATTGTTTCCAGGTGCAGCCCGTTCACCTAGGCGCCTAGATTCTTCCTGCAAACCTGGCCCAGGCAGCCGACACAATGGGAATCCTCTCAATCCTCCTTTTACTCCCCTCATTTGAGGCTAGGTGCTAAAAGTTATGTTGATTAAGCTTGAGAAACCAAGTTGCGGTTGTGAGATTCGAACCTGCGAAGTAAGATGTAAAGGTGCCTGAATGTCTGGAGAATTACGTATGTTAGCTGTACCTTGTCTTAGTCTCGCCCAGCTTTGTGTAAAGTACCTCCCCTAAATAAAACGGAGGTGCAGGCTGACCCAGGGGTGCATTACAGCTTGGAGGGCATGCAGTACAGTTTGCAGGGCAGTGCGTTGCTGCCTGCAGAGGCCACGATGCCCGTGGTCCAAAGTCAGCCCACTGGTGATGCATCCACTCTGGTTTCGGGGTGTCTCTTTGTATCTCTCTTGGTGTCCTTGTGTGTATCTCTATATTTCTACAGCCACCAGATATCCCCACCTCGTGAACCAAGTTCCTATGTTGAGGCAGGTCCCGGCATCTTGTCTTCTTAATGACTTTTTGCTTTCTTTATGTATGATGTTCTTGATGTCATCCCACAACTCTTCTGATCTTCGGTCTTTAGTGTTTAATGTACCAAATATGTTCTTCAGATGATCTCTAAATTCAGGTGGGATATATTCAAGGTCATATTTTGGGTCTTGTGGACTTGTTTTCATTTTCTTCCACTTCAGTTTGAATTTGCATATGAGTAACTGATTGTCTGTTTCACAGTCTGCCCCTGGCCTTGCTTTATCTGATGATATGGAGCTTTTCCATCAGCAGTTGTTCAAACAGAAAGAACATGGGAACACTGAATGGTTTAAAATTAAGAAAGGTGTGTGACAAGGTTGTATTCTTTCACCATACTTATTCAACCTGTATGCTGAGCAAATAATCCGAGAAGCTGGGTTCTGTGAAGAAAAACGTGGCATCAGGGTTGGAGAGAGACTTATTAACAACCTGCAATGTGCAGATGATACAACCTTACTTGCAGGACTTAAAACATTTATGATGAAGATTAAAGAGCACAGCCTTCAGTATGGATTACATCTCAATGTAAAGAAAACAAAAATCTTCACGACTGGACCAATAAACAACATTCTTATCAACGGAGAAAAGATTGAAGATGTCAAGGACTTCATTCTTCTTGGATCAACTGTCAACACTCACAGAAGCAGCAGTCAAGAACTCAAACGACGTATTGCATTAGGCAAATCTGCTGCACAAGACCTTTTTAAAGTGCTGAAAAGCAAAGATGTCAACTTGAGGACTAAGGTGTGCCTAACCCAAGCCATGGTATTTTCAATAACCTCATATGCGTGTGAAAGCTGGACAGTGAATAAGGAAGACTGTAGGAGAATTGATGCTTTTGAGTTATGGTGTTGGAGGAGAATATTGAAAGTGCCATGGGCTACCAAAAGAACCAATAGATTTTGTTTTGGAAGAAGTGCAGGCAGAGTGGTCCTTGGAGACCAAGATGGCCAAACTTCATCTCTCATACTTTGGATATATTGTCAGGAGGGACCAGTCATTGGAGAAGGATATCATGTTTGGTAAGGTGGAGGGACAGAGAAACAGAGGAAGACCCCCAACAAGATAGATTGGCCAAGTGACAGCACTGATGGACTCAGGTGTGGCAACAGTAGTGTGGTTGGCCCAGGATTGGGCACTGTTTCATTCTGCTGTGCATAAGGTCACTATGAGTTGGTACCAACTCGATGGTACCTAACAACAACAACAACAACAACAAGGTTCACCCATGGTGATCCAGTTTCAGATGAGCTTTCAGACAAAGACAGAGTAGGGAGAAGTAATGATGAACTACTTCTGAATATTTAGTCACTGAAAACCTTATGAATAGCAGAGAAACACTGCCAGATAGTGCCAGAAAATTAGCTCCTCAGATTGGAAGGCACTTAAAATGTGACTGGGGTTGAGCTGCCTCCTCAAAGTAGAGTTGACTGTGATGACAAGAATGGAGTAAAGCCCATGGGAGTAAAGTCTGTGGGACCCTCATTTGCTGATGGGGCACAATTCAAAATGAAGAGAAACACCTGTAAACATCCATTGAAAATCGGAACATGGAATGTACAAAGTATGAATCTGGGGAAATTGTAAGTTGTCAAAAATGAAATGGAATGCATAAACATTGATGTATTAGGCATTAGTGAACTGAAATGGACTGGTATTAGCCATTTTGAATCTGACAACCATGTGGTTCACTATGCCCAGAATGATAAAGTGAAGAAGAAAGGTGTTGCATTCATCATCAAAAAGAACATATCCAGTTCAGTCATGAGGTACAATGCTGTCTGTGATAGGATAATATCCATGTGCCTACAAGGAAGCACAGTTAATACCACTATTATTCAAATCTGCACACCAACCACTAAAGTCAGTGAGGATGAAATAGAAGAATTCTACCAACTTCTTTAATCTGAAATCGATCAAACATGCAATCAAGATGTATTGCTCATTACTGGTGATTGGAATGCAAAGCTTGGGAGCAAAGAGCAAGGATCAGTAGTTGGAAAATATGGCTTTTGATAGAAAGGATGGTGGAGAATGCATGATAGAATTCTGCAAAAACAATTATTTGTTCATTTTAAATACCTGCTTTAGACAGCATAAGAGACGACTATACACGTGGACCTCACCAGATGGAATACATAGAAATCAAATTGACTATATCTGCGGAAAGAGATGATGGAAAAGCTCCATACCATCAGTGAAAACAAGGCCAGGGGCAGACTGGAACAGACCATCAATTACTCATATGCAAATTCAAACTGAAGCGGAAGAACATGAAAACAAGTCCACAAGAGCCAAAATATGACCTTAAATATATCCCACCTGAATTTAGAGATCATCTGAAGAACAAATTTGATACATTAAACACTAAAGACCAAAGAC
>NW_006408691.1:2567626-2569541 GCF_000296735.1 Chrysochloris asiatica | reverse complement strand
TGCATGGAGGGGATTGTAACCATGGCAATGAGATGATATACGATGGAATGAATGTAAAAGTAATATTCTCCCATGTAAACTATCACATAATTCACAATAAATCATTTTTAAAAAATGCAAAAAAAAGATGTATTGCTCATTACTGGTGAATGGAATGCAAAGGTTGGGAACAAAGAAGAAGGATCAGTAGTTGGAAAATATGGCCTTGGTGATAGAAATGATGATAGAATTCTACAAAATCAATGATTTGTTCATTTCAAATACCTTCTTTAGACAGCAGAAGAGACGGTTATACACATGGACCTCACCAGATGGAATACAGAGAAATCAAATTGACTACATCTAGGGAAAGAGACGATGGAAAAGTTCTATATCATCCATCAGTCAACGCAAGGCTGGGGCAGATTGTGGAACAGACCATCAATTGCTCATATGCAAATTCATACTAAAGCTGAAGAAAATGAAAACAAGTCCACGAAAGCCAAAATATGAGCTTGAATTTATCCCACCTGAATTTGGAGATCATTGGAAGAACAGATTTGATACATTAAATACTAAACACCAAAGACCAGAAGAGTTGTGGGATGATATCAAGAATATCATACATGAAGAAAGCAAAAATTCATTAAGAAGACAAGAAAGAAGGAAAATATCAAAATGGATGTTAGAAGAGACACTGAAACTTACTCTCCAGCATAGAGATGCTAAAGCAAATGGAAGAAATGAAGAGGTACAAAAGCTGAACAGAAAATTTCAGAGGTCAGCTCAAGAAGACAAAGTCAAATATTACAACAAAATGTGCAAAGATCTGGAATCAGAAAACGAAAAAGGAAAAACATGCTCAGCATTTCTCAAGCTGGGGGAACTGAAGAAAAAATTCAAGCCTAGACTTTTGTTATTGAAGGATTCTCTGGACAAATTATTGAATTATGCAGAAACCATCAAAAGGAAATGGAAAGGGATGTAGTAGCTCAAAAGAGGGAACAAATCTTTACAGCGATGATCATTCTCACCCTCTCTATACACAGGGTAAGCAGTGATGGGCAACTTGGACATTGGCTACTGGATGGGCTACAAAGGCAAGAAGTGACTGGCTTACAAGCTTTCAAGAAGGAGCCTACAGAAATATCACCATAGAAAGCTTGTAAGTCCATCTTCTGCCTATAACTGTTTGGAATACCTAAAATGGAGCTACAATGTACCCAGTGAAGGAGGCTTCCTGTGGAGCCTCTGCATTACATAAGACTATAGGTAGAATCCTGAACAGCATTCAGACTCTTCAGAGATGGGAAATTTCCCCTTGAAAGGACGGGCAGACCAGCCTGGAGCAGCTAGAATAACAGAAGATACTTCTTGAAAGAAAGACTGACAGGAAAAATACAAAACAATATACGCAGACCAACTGATTACTACAAGAACAAGCAAGTTATTCACCCCAGAGATATCAAGGCAAGTGGTCGGGTCCCCTCAGAGTAAACCCCCTTCCAAGACTAAGACTCAATGGGAATACACGCTCTGATTGATGACCACGTTCTTCACCAATAAGAGAAGTGAGGGAAAAACAGCAATGAAGCTGCGAGCTAAGCTCTACAATGTTCAATAGACTCCTATGAACCTGGTGGAGACCTGGTTGTCCAGCAGTGTGGCAAGACCTGGGGACTCTTGGGCCCAGAGTCAGTGAAATAGCCACAAAGGACTGTGGAGAGTGAAGCATCTATCTGATAAGAAGAGAAGACATATGCACAAGAACACCCACACTTGCAGATAATACCCACTTGACCTACCTTCAATGACTTGATGATCAGAGCTCAACTAGAAGAAGAAAGAAGAGGAAAAAAAAGAGTAATCTGATACAATTTGATGAACTTGACCTACACCTATGAATGCAGTAGCTCAAAAGAGGGAACAAATCTTT
>NW_006408691.1:2553063-2567032 GCF_000296735.1 Chrysochloris asiatica | reverse complement strand
CATGGCAATGAAACAATATAAGATAGGATGAATGTAAAACTAATGTTCTCCCATGTAAACTATCACATAATTCACAATAAAACATTTAAAACAAAAAAGAAGGAGCCTAGATACAGAGGGCATAGAGGAAGGTAGAATCTCCACTGAGTAGTATCCAGTCTTTCTGGGTGGGACTGATGAAAGGAGATGGGGATAGCACCCATGTGGTACAATAGTGAAAAATTACTATCAGGACTGACTGTGAGGGTTGGAAATGTAAAGCTAGACATTTTGAAGCAAAAGGAGGGAAGTGGTTGACTCTGTAGGCCAGGAGTGGAGGCCTCTGGGACCATCAAGCGAGAAGAGTGGAGTGTCAGACCTGCCCAGAAAAACAGTGACTCCAGAGGTAGAGGCAGAGACTATGAAGTGGAAATATGGAGTGGCTGGGAACTCTAGACCCAGAGAAGGAAAGGGACTGTGTGCTGATGACCAAGGGGCAGTCTTGCAGGGTGTACCCTTTGATTGGTTAATGGTGCATGGAGGGGATTGTAACCATGGCAAAGTAACGATATACGATAGGATGAATGTAAAGCTAATGTTATCCCACGTAAACAAACTATCAGATGATTCACAATAAAACTGTTTTTGATTTTTTTTTTAAAAAAAGAGTTAGTTTATAGGCCAGTGTAGAAAGAAAAATGCAACTGCTTTACTCTACCCTCCATGTGTATATCTTCCTCTTTGTGAAGTATAAATTGAGTTTATGAGTAAGAATGTTTAAAAAAAAAAAGATGAAAAGAATACATAGAGTCACTATACCAAAAGGAAATGGTTAATGTTCAACTGTTTCAAAAGGTAGCATATGATCAAGAGCCAATGATACTGAAGGAAGAAGTCCAAGGTACATTGAAGTCATTGGCAAAGAACAAGCCTCTAAGAATTGATGGAATAAAACTTGAAATCTTTCAAGAAAATGAGGCAGCACGGGAGGCACTCACTCATCTATTGCAAGAAAATTGGAAGACAACTATCTGGCTGACTGATTGGAAGAGATCCACATTTGTACCCATTCCAAAGAGAGGTGACCCAATGGAATTCAGAAATCATCAGAAAATATCTTTGATATTCCATGTGAGTAAAGTTTTACTAAAGGTAATACAGAAATGACTGCAAGCATACATTGACAGAGGACTTCCAGAGGTTCAAGCCAGATTCAGAAGAGGCTGTGTAACGAGGGATTTCATTGCTGATGTCCAATGGATCTTGGCTGAAAGCAGAGAATACCAGAAAGATGTTTACCTGTGCTTTATTGATTATGCAAAAGCTTTTGTTTGTGTGGATCGTGACAAGCTATGGATAACATTGCAAAGTATGAGTATTCCAGAACTCTTAATTGTGCTCATGAGGAATCTGTACCTGGACAAAGAGACAGTCAGGAACACTGAATGGTTTCAAATTAAGAAAGGTGTGCATTTTTTATTTTTGCAGGTCGTGGTGATCGTGGAGCTATCGCCATGAAGGCCTCAGGCACACTTCACGAATACAAAGTGGTGGGGCGCTGCTTGCCCACCCCCAAATGTAAGACACCACCACTTTACCAGATGCATATCTTCACTCCTAACCACATCGTCACCAAGTCCCGCTTCTGGTACTTTGTGTCACAGCTGAAGAAAATGAAGAAGTCTTCCGAGGAGATCGTGTACTGTGGGCAGGTGTTCAAGAAGTCTGACTGCGGATGAAGAACTTCAGCATCTGGCTGTACTACGACTCCTGAAGTGCGACCCACAACATGTACCAGGAGTCCTGGGACCTGACCACCCCGGGTGCCATCACCCAGCACTACTGAGATATGGGCACTGCGTCCGCAAGCATTCTATCCAGATCATGAAAGTGGAGGAGATTGCAGTCAGCAAGTGCCACAGGCCTTGACTCCAAGATCAAGTTTCTGCTGCACCACTGGTCCTGTGTCATCAGAACAAGCCTCGCTTCACCACCAAGTGGCCCAACGCCTTCTTCTAGGCACAGCTCCTACCCCCACCCGTGGTCTGCCCAATAAATACCTTAGGGGAATGACAAAAAGGAAGAAAGAAAGAAAGAAAGGTGTGCAAAAGGGTTGTAATCTTTCACCATACTTATTCAACCTGTATCCTGAGCAAATAATCCGAGAAGTTGGGTTTCATGATGAAAAATGTGGCATCAGGATAGGAGGAAGGCTCATTAACAACCTGCGATATGCAGATGATTCAACCTTGCTTGCTGAAAGTGAAGAGGACTTGAAACAGTTACTGATGAAGATCAAAGAACACAGCCTTTGGTATGGATTGCATCTCAATGTAAATAAATTTTAAAAAACCCTCACCACTGGACAAATAAACAACATTCTTATCAACGGAGAAAAGATTGAAGTTGTCAAGGACTTCATTCTTCTTGGATCAATTATCAACACTCATGGAAGCAGCAGTCAAGAAATCAAGCGATGTGTTGCATTAGGCAAATCTGCTGCACAGACCTTTTTAAAGTGTTGAAGAACAAAGATGTCAGCTTGAGGACTAAGGTGCACCTGAACGAAGCCATGGTATTTTCAACAACCTCATATGCATGCGAAAGCTGGACAGTGAATAAGGAAGATCGTAGAAGAATTGATGCATATGAGTTATGGTGTTGGAGGAAAATTTTGAAAGTGCCATGGGCTGCCAAAAGAACCAACAGATCCATGTTGGAAGAAGTACAGCCAGAGTGGTGCTTGGAGGCCAAAAGGGCCAAACTTCTTCTCTCATACTGTGGCCATATTGTCAGGAGGGACCAGTCATTGGAGAAGGATATCATATTTGGTAAGATGGAGGGTCAGAGAAAAGAGGAAGACCCCCAGAGAGATGATTGGCAAAGTGTCAGCATCAATGGGCTCAAGCATGGCAACAGTAGTGAGGTTGGCCCAGGATTGGGCAGTGTTTCCTTCTGTTTTACATAAGGTCGCTATAAGTTGGTACCGACTCGTTGGCATCTAACAACAACAACAATAACATATGCATATGAAAGTTGGATGGTGAATAAGGAAGTCTACAGAAGAATTGATGCATTTGAGTTACAATGTTGGAAGAGAATATTAAAAGTACCACAGACTGTTTAAAGAACAGACAAATCCGTGTTGGAAAAAGTACAGGAATGCTCCTTGGAAACCAGGATGGCCAGACTTCATCTTAAACTTTGGAGGTATTGTCAGGAGGGACCAGTCCCTGGAGAAGGATATCATGCTAGGTAAATTGGAGCGTCAGTGAAAAAGAGGAAGACCCCCAATGAGATGGTTTGGCACAGTGGCAGCAACATTGGGCTCAAACTGAACAATGTTGTAAGGATGGCGCAGGACCTGGAAGTGTTTGTTCTGTTGTGTATAAGGTCGCTTTGAGTTGGGATCAACTTGAAGGCACCCAACACCACCAGGCGCTCTAAGCAAATTGAGTGATTTCTGGTGTGCTGAGGGGATTGGTAAGTTTGTGCAGAGTTGGACTGAGCAGGGACCAGGAGCCACAGTGAGACAGAAGGTCTCTCTCCCCTCCCACCTTCACTTCAGAGCACCCCCACCCTGAAGCCCCACACTCCAGCCCAATGCCCTGGCGCTGGTGATTCCTTGTAGCTGCCCCCTCCACATGTCCCACTCCCCCAGTTCCCTTCCCCTTTCTGCCCCCATTTCTGACCCTGTGTGCCTCCCAGAGCCCCTCTTCCAGGTCTCAGCCCTGGCCATGTTCCACATCCCTCCTCTCATCAGGACTTTGTCTCCAGCTGCCCAGCTATCTCAGACACACCTGGTGCCCCCCACAACTCTTGTCTATGCCCTTCTGGGGTCAGCTGCGGCTGGGCTGCTGGAGAGAAGCTGAGAGCTGGGCAGTGCCCTCTGGTGGACACTGCAGAAAGGATCTTCTGCTGCAGCCCTGATAAACAGGATCGTGCTCTTAATATCCCCCACCCTCCTGCTCTGAAGGGGGCCCTCCTGCTCATCCTGCTGACTCCCTAGAGGACAGTGAGGGGTGCTGCAAGGGTCCACTGGTGAGGCTCAGGGCTTATTGGAGGCCCAGACAAAGAGAGGGAATACTATCGGGGGTCCCACGTGTAGGCAGATGGGCAAAGGTCAGGGGAGGAGAGAGGTCCCCAGGTTGACCCAGTGCCCTTCAGCCACACCAGGCACTGTCCCCAATTCACATAGTGAGAGACTGAGATGTGAGGCAATGTCTACCCCAACATTCCTCTTCCTGGCACCCCTCCCCATTTCACCCTGGCTACGCCCCCCCTGCTTCATCCTCTGCTCCATTCTGACTCTGCCCCCTTACAAAGAGGAGGAGTGCCCAATGGGTTCCATTTGCAAGTGTAATGAAGGTAGATGGTCCCTGGAATAGCTTTTCAGGGCTGCAGGCAGACAGCCCTCCAGCCCCAGCCCTAGAGGCCAGCATCTCTGTACTGCACCTGCTCTGTGAGTGGTATGTAGTCCTAGGCAGAGAGCGCTGCAGGGCACCTCCATATGGCTTTGACGTTCACCCTGCATGACATTCTTGGCACCCTGCACAGCAAGGTGGTCCGATTCAGACAGGCCCAGGCGGCCCACCCATCTTCCAGGACTTCCAGACTCTGCTACAGCACATGCAAGGTGACAGTGGGCAGCTATTGCAGCGGGGACAGGGCTGGGGGGTGTGCCTTTGAGACCCAGCAGATGGTGTCTAATCCCCCAGCACTCCTGTGGACTGAGGAGGTGGGGGACAATGTGTAGTTCCATGGAACCTTCTGCAATCTGAGACCCTCTGTCCCTCCAGGCATGCAGGCCAGCGGTTACTGGACAAGTCTGTGTGCTGAACACCAGCATGCATATACCCTGCCTCCCCAGAGCACAGCACATTCCAACAGTCAGTGTCTGCAATACTGAGACTGTAAGGGAGGTAAGCACCTCTCCAGGGAGCCCCTGCCAGCCCTTCTCCCACCCTGCTGCTGTGTCTAGGAGTACCTACGAGACTCAGACCCAGGGATCTGTCGGGCACGTCTGGGCACCCAAGATGCAGCCTAACAGGGGCCCATAAGTTCAGAGCCCAGACATACAGACACCAGGACTTACAAGGCCAACTCGGGCACTGTCAGCCTTGCCCCCACTCCCACTCCAGACCCAGACAAGAGCTCCTCCACTCTTCCTGAGACCTGCTAGTGCTCAGCTGCCTCTCCTGGTCCCTTTCCAGGACAAGGTGCTCACCACTAGCCTGGCATGGCTCATTATGGACTTCTTCTCTGAACTGACAGCTTCGGGCCTAGTGACTTGGGGAGGCACTGCCCCCAGAACCACTACTGCATCGAATCAGTGAGGACTCAGGCCCCTGTGCCATGTGCCAACCCCAAGCCATCTGCTTGCTGGGCCCGCAGATGTGATTTCTTGGCAGGGAGTTAGTCAGAAGCCAGCCATCATGTGATCCTCCTGCCCAATGCCCTCACTCAGCATCATGACTGGGGCTGGGCAGGTAGGGGTCAGGTGGTGTGATTGTGTGTGTGGTCAGTGCTTTTCTTTAGCCAGAAAGTACAGCAGTGTTTTGTGGGGTCCCAGTACTACTCCCGGTGTGGCATTGTGGGCTAATGTGCTGGACTGCAAAGTCAGTTTGAACTTCAAGGTCAAGGACTGAATTCTGTTTTAGGGGTTTTTGCCCAATCCTTTTGTTTTTATATATTTATATTCGTTTGCCTGTTCATACATCTTTCTGTAATGTTTGTTTGTTTGTAACCCTGTTAAACTTGCATGGCATCAGACCTCGTCTAACTTCAGGGGAAGGAGAGAGAATCAGCATCAGCCCCAAACTGATTCCTGTGGGCTGGAGGTCAGACAAACTTCCACTCTCCAACCTTTTTACCAATGCTGATACAAGCACAGAGCTCTGATTTCTCTGCTAGGTCCAATACTTTGTTGCAAAGGCCACACAAAACCAACAGACCAGACTCACAATTACGGGGTTTATTAAAGGAGTATCTGGTTATAATTTAGGATCAGAATCAACAGGAATAATTCAGGATAGATTTCTTCAATCAAAAGAGCATCTTCTCAGCTGTTGCCACCAGGCCCGCATTCTCCACCAGGGTCCTCATTCTCAATCTGGGCCTTCATGTTTGGCTTCAGCTATGGCTTGGGCCAGGCCTCTGCTCAAGGCAGGCCTCATGAAAGTGTTACACAATTCTTTAGCTCCAGTAAGTGCCCAGAGACACCTCACTCCATCAGCAAGCCTCCTACCTGAAGGCACTACATTCTCTTGCTCTTTGGGTCAGGAAATTCATCATGCTGTCTCACCCCAGGCTTGCTACCACTTCTCACTGTCTTGTTATAGCTCTCTCTGTCTCCTGGTTCAAAGGCCTTCTTAGCATAGGAATCCTAGGTCCAGAGGACACACTCCACTTCTGGTTCTCCTTGATGGTAGTGAGGTCTCCCTCCAACCTCTGGGATGGGCTCCCTTTAAGCCTAGCAGGATGATAAAATTAGCCAATCCACTACAAGGGATCCATATACCTTATTTGCATTTGCCCTTGGTGAGCCACAAGCACCTTATTTGCATAGCTCCACCTAATAATTTTGTGGGAGTTATCAGACCATGGTGGAAAGCCATGTAATAGTTTTTCACTCTTCCACAAACCCTGTAAAACATTAATATAATGTTCAATGTCAGAATGACACAAAATGACTTCTCAGAGAGATGTTAATTCCAGGTCCCTTTTAGCCCACTCTTCACCCACTGTTGTTGCTGTTAGGTGATATTGAGTTAGTTCCAATTCATAGCAACCCTATACACAAGAGAAGAAAACACTGCCTGGTCGTATGCCATCCTCACCATTGTTGTTACGTTTAAGCCCATCATTTTTGCTTTTGTGCCATCTCTATGAGGGTCTTCCTCTTTTCCATTGACTCCCCACTTTACCAAGCTTGATGCCCTTCTTCAGGAACCGATTCTTCTTGACAACGTGTCCATAGAATGAAAGATGAAGTCTCACCATCCTCACTTTTAATGAACATTCTGGCTGTATTTCCTCCAAGACAGATTTGTTTGTTGTTCTGGTAGTTCATAGGACGTTTAACATTCTTCACCAGCACCATGCTTGAAATAGATTCTTCTCCAGTCTTCCTTATTCATCGTCCAATTTCACATATGTATAAGGTGATTGGAAATGCCATGGTTTGGGTCAGGTGCACCTTAGTATAAAACTGACATCTTTGCTCGTTAACACTTTTAAAAGGTCTTTTGCAGCTTCTCTGCCTAATGCAATACGACATTTAATTTATTGACTGCTGTTTCCATTATGTTGATGTGGATCCGAGCAAAAATAAGTCTTTGACAACTTCAATCTTTTCTCCATTCATCATGATGTTATTTGTTGGTCCAGTTGTAAGGACTTTTGTTTTCTTTACATATAGGTACAATTCATACTGAAGGTTGCAGTGTTTGAACTTCATCAAGTCCTCTTCCCTTGAAGCAAGCAAGATTGTATCATCTGCATTTTGCAGGTTGTTAATGAGTCTTCCTCCAATCCTGATGTCACGTTCTTCTTCATATAATCCAGATTGTCAGGTTATTTGCACAACATACAGCTTGAATAAGTATGGTGACAGGGTACAACCCTGGCACCCACCTTTCCTGATTTTGAATCATTCAGTGTCCCCTTGTTCTGTTCAAATAGCTGCCTCTTGGTCTGTGTACACGTTCCTCATGAGCACTCTCTCAGGCCAAGATTTCTAGAGAAGCAAAACCAGTGAAACATATATATGTATATTTACAAAGACAAGTTTATTACCAGGGAAATGGCTTACAGTTGTAGGGTCCCAGGTTCCCAAGCAGGAGACAGAGTTCCTTTCCCATGTCTATTATATTGGGAGCAGGCCACACCTCCAAGGAAGCATCCTTTCAATTGGTTGACGGCTCACACCCACTCATCACAGAGTTTACTAAACCTGCATTAGGTTTTATCACCATGGGAATAAGCACATTCCACCTGCTAAACCTCTAGAAATCCTAGCCCAGTCAACTTGGCACAAAACCCTAACCATTACAAGTACAATGAAGTGTTCTGGAATACCATTCTTTACAATGTTTTCCATAGTTTGTACGTCCATCTTGAATAGTACCAGTGCTAGGCTGTCCACATGTCACCTAGGCTGAGACTCTTGTCTTTTCCTGTATAGTGGAGCTCCTTCTGGCAGACCCAGGTAAGGTCCCCACCAAGTTCTTCTGGCCACAGCAACCAATGCCATCCTCATGACCTGTCTCAATATCTGGGTCCCAGGGTCTTTGCTTAGCTGACGCTCCCACTGGGTTCAGTTTCTTTCACAGACGCTGTAGTGGCATTTGGCCCAATGTGTAGGGCTTCCTCAGTCTCAACATCTCTGTTTGCACAGAACTGTGGAGAAAGTCAATGTGAGGCATGTCGCCATCCACAGCAGCACAGCAGTAAAAGGATGCGGGATCTTTGGGGACCCGGGGCTCACCCCACCCCTGCAGAACCTCCTACTTTACTGGGAGAGGCAATACCTGGAAAGAGCTCTTCTTCTTGGCTGATCGCCCTGCAACACAAAGAGCACAGGCATCAGAAACAGATGACAAGGGTGGCCAAGCTAGGGAGTCAGAGACTAGAAGGCAGATGGCACAGGTGGGGGTTGGAGAGAGCTGGGAGACTGACAGCTTGCAGGGAGAGCTAGGTTCCTCACTGGTGGCCTTTCCCAGGAGACTGAACCCCTGGAGGACAAAGCAAGACCACGTGTGGACCAGACTCCTTGAGAGTGGACGTGAGAGGGTGCCCTGAGCTCCCCGCCAAGCTGACATCTCTATACTTATAACTTACTTGAAGTTAACTGTTAGAACAAGGTGGGGAGTGGGAAGACCCTTTTACAAACAAGCACTCCCTGCCTCACTCCAGGAGCAGGGATGTCACAAAGTGACATGTGAGAAGGGACAGCTGCCTCAGTTTCCCTGAGACATAAGGAATCCCATGTGCCTAGGGGACTCAGAGTCTCCTGACATCAAGGCTCCAGAATCTGGCTGCCCACATCTGCTTTGGGCTCCCTGACTCAGTGACCCTCCTTCCGTATTTGAGAACAGACTCTCCCAGATCCCAGCAGATCCCAGCCCCCAGTTTGGAGTGGGTAAACAAGCACATGAGTGAGCAAATGGTACACAGTCCTATCAGTAGAGAGACAGCCCTGTCCTTGTGGAGTAGCCCTCCCAGCCCTGGAGCCTCCCACACACTCTCACAACTTGCCTTGTGCATCCCTCCATTTCTGCACCATGGGGGGAGGGGCAAGTCAATGGCAAGAGGCAGCTTTGTCTTTTCTTCCCTACCCTGAGCCCTGCAAGGCATCTGGGCTCAGCCAGCAGCATGCATACCTCCCCAACCCTGTGGTGGCCACCACCGAGGACAGCCCCTCAGCTCCTGGAAGTGTTCCTGGGGATCCTCCATCTCTGGTGTTGGGGCAGCATTAGGAAGATCGTGAGAGTGATCACTGGGAGCCAGACCTTGTCCTTTGGGCAGGTGCTACTCACCAGGTGGCCGTTTGCGTCTTTTCCGGAACCAGATTATTGAACCAACTATTATAATAATACTAGCAAGAATGACACAGAACCATAATTTCCAGGAGTAGGTGGTATCAGTGGTGTTGGTTCCAGGCCTGTCCTCCATCTTTGGCCAGTCACTGAAATTATGGAAGAAGAGTGAAGGGGCTATGTTCCCATTCTCAGTGATGGGGTCTAAGGACTTTCTCAGGTGCAGTGATCTGAATCTGAGGAAAGCTCTGGTCTGTCCGGCCTTTCCAGACCCACCATGGGAGATGGAGAGGAGAGGAAACCTAGAGGATGGGGGATGGACCCACTGAGAAAGCGAGGAGGGAAAAGGGCCAGGGAGCCAGAGGGCACGGGATGGGCTGGGGAAGAAGAGAGGGGCAGGGGGACCCAAGACCCACAAGAGGGGCTCTGAGTCCCAGGTCACCTCTGGGGCCCAGGGATCTGCATTTATGGGGTCCTGTGCAGGACCCTCACTTTGAGATCCTCAACTTAGCAGCTCCCAGCTTGAGAAGCTCTGGAACCCCTTGACCTGACACTGGTGACATCCCTAGAGCCACGGGACATCCCTTGAGGCCAGTTCCAGGTCAAGTGCACCCCTTGGCTCCCAGAAAACCAAACACTGCTGATATTGGGGTTCTGGTCTGATAGGGATGGCATTTGTGACCCATGAGGTCCAGTCCAAAGAGATACTGGCACATCACAGGCTTAGGGGCCCCAGCCTGAGATAGCCAGAGTCACCTACTTGGTCCAGGGCTGACACTCGTCCATGTGGCTCAGGGAAGACTGGGTCCCAGGTGGGCAGTCTTCACATACCGTATCCTCCCACTCAGAGCCTGAGGAAGTGGGGATAGGGCTGAAGGGCTAGGTAGCAGAGTGGTGGCTCTCTCCACTCCCCTGTGTGTGGTCTAGGTCTGTCTCTACCTTTAGGGCCTGCAGAGAGGTCTGGGAGGCTGAGGAGGCTGCTCCCAGGGAGGACCTCAGAGGCAGGTTCTGAAGTCTTGGAGATGAGGAGGCTGGGATTTATCCAGACTACTGTTTCATGTCATCTCACAGGTATGCAGGGAGGTGGCCCCATATTGGGCACCGGCCCAGGACCAGGACTTGGACCCATAAACCTCTATCTTGTGGTCTGCTGGAAGACTGGCACTGATCACAACCACATGACTATGAATCCTGGCCCTAGCCCAGCTGCTGGGGTCATGCCCTAAAGTGAGGCTGGGACTGCACAGGATGGATATGGGGCAGAGGGTGTTATAGTGACACTGACTCCCTCCTGCTGGTCCCTTAAGGAAAACCCCGGGGGTGGGCGCTTAGCATCTGCCCACTCACCTTCCCTCAGTACTCGCTGGTCCAATCTGCAGACGCTGTGGGATTGGCACATGGTACAGGAGTCTATATCCTTACTCACACAAAATTGGCCCTGGGGGCACCCGCATTTGGCGTTCTCTCTGCTAGAGCACTTCTGTCGGGTCTCCAAGTCTAAGAAAGTCATAGTGGTTGTGAGCTCTCCATCCTGGGAAGCAACCAAGCACCAACAGGGAAAAGGGTTGCATAGCAGGGCCCCACCACCATTGCAGCCCTTACATCTCTGTGCCTGGCCCCTGAGTCTGAATCCCAAAGGGACTTCCAGACACAGCAGCAGAGGTGGGAGAAGAGTTGGCAGGAGACAGGTTAGGGGGAAGGCTGGTAGGATCGTCACTCTTTTTTCTAACATTTTATTGTGAATTGAGTGAAAGTTTACAGAACAGATTCTCAGTCTTACATTCAACAAATCACTACAAACTTGAATCCCTTGCACGGATCAACAGTTACAAATATTTACCTCTATTCACTTAACTGTTGCATTCCTCCCTGCATCTCCCTCTACCTTAATCTTTCCTCTGCTAACCTCCCTCTTATCCGCCATATTAACATGCCCTGTCCCTGATTATGAATAGCAGAGAAACACTACCAGATATAGTGCTGGAAAATGAGCCCCTCAGGTTGGAAGGCACTCAAAATGCGACTGGGGAAGAGCTGCCTCCTCAAAGTAGAGTTGACCATGATGATGCAAATGGAGTAAAGCCTGTGAGAGAAAAGCCCGCGGGACCTTCATTTGCTGATGGGGCACAACTCAAAATGAAGAGAAACAGCTGTAAACATCCACTGAAAATCAGAACATGGAATGTACGAAGTATGAATCAGGGAAAATTGGAAGTTGTCAAAAATGAAATGGAACGCATAAACATCAATATCTTAGGCAATAGTGAGCTCAAATGGACTGGTATCGGCCATTTTGAATCTGACAACCACGTGGTTTACTATGCCGGGAATAACAGATTAAAGAAGAATGGTGTTGCATTCATCATCAAAAAGAACGTATCCAGATCAGTCATGCTGTAAGTGATAGGATAATATCCATGCGCCTACAGGGAAGCCCAGTTAATACCACTATTATTCAAAATTATGTACCAACCACGAAAGCCAGTGAGGATGAAACAGAAGAATTCTACCAACTTCTTCAATCTGAAATCGATCAGACATGCGATCAAGATATATTGATCATTACTGGTGATTGGAATGCAAAGCTTGGGAGCAAAGAGGAAGGATCAGTATTTGGAAAATATGGCCTTGGTGATAGAAATGATGCTGGAGAATGTATGATAGAATTCTGCAAAATCAATGATTTGTTCCTTTCAAATACCTTCTTTAGACAGCTTAAGAGACGACTATACACATGGACCTCGCCAGATGGAATACATAGAAATCAAATTGACTACATCTGTGGAAAGAGAAGATGGAAAAGCTCCATGTCATCAGTGAAAACAAGGCCAGGGGCAGACTGTGGAACAGACCATCAATTGTTGTTGTTGTCAGGTGCCATTGAGTCGGAACCGACTCATAGCAACTCCATGCACAGCAGAACGAAACAATGTCTGATCCTGGGCCAACCTCACTACCGCTGCCACACTTGACGCCATCAATTACTCATATGCAAATTCAAACTGAAGCTGAAGAAAATGAAAACAAATCCACAAGAACCAAAAATGACCTTGAATATATCCCACCTGAATTTAGATATCATCTGAAGAACAGATTTGATACATTAAACACTAAAGACTGAAGACTAGAAGAATTGTGGGATGACATCAAGAACATCATACATAAGGAAAGCAAAAAGTCATAAGACAAGAAAGAAGGAAAAGATCAAAATGGATGTCAGAAGAGACACCGAAACTTGCTCTCCAGCATAGAGATGCTAAAGCAAGTGGAAGAAATGAGGAAGCCCAAGAGCTGAACAGAAAATTTCAAAGATCAGCTCACGAAGACAAAGCCAAATATTACAACAAAATGTGCAAAGATCTGGAGTCAGAAAATGAAAAAGGAAGAACACACTCAGCATTTCTCAAGCTGAGGGATATGAAGAAAAAAAATTCAAGCCTCGATTTTTGTTATTGAAAGAATCTCTAGGCAAACTATTGAATGATGTAGAAAGCATCAAGAGAAGATGGAAGGAATACACAGAGTCACTGTACCAAAAGGAAATGGTTAACGTTCAACCATTTCAAGAGGTAGCATATGATCAAGAGCCAATGATACTGAAGGAGGAAGTCCAAGGTAAATTGAAAGAATTGGCAAAAAAAACAAGGCACCAGGAATTGATGGAATAAAAATTGAAATCTTTCAAGAAAGTGAGGTGACACAGGGGGCACTCACTCAACTATTCCAAGAAAATTGGAAGACAACTCTCTGGCCAGCTGATTGGAAGAGATCCATATTTGTGCCCATTCCAAAGAGAGGTGACCCAACAGAATGCAGAAATCATCAGAAAATATCTATGCTATCCCATTCAAGTAAAGTTTTACTAAAGGTAATACAGAAATACATTGACAGAGAACTTACAGAGGTTCAAGCCAGATTCAGAAGAGGCCGTGGAATGAGGGCTATCATTGCTGATGTCCAATGGATCTTGGCTGAAAGCAGAGAATATCAGAAAGATGTTTACCTGTGCTTTATTGACTATGCAAAGGCTTTTGATTGTGTGAATCAGGACAAGCTATGGACAACATTGCGAAGTATGAGTATTCCAGAACACTTAATTGTGCTCATGAGAAATCTGCGCCTGGACCAAGAAGCAGTTGTTCGAACAGAACATGGGAACACTGAATGGTTTAAAATTAAGAAAGGTGTGCGACAGAGTTGTATTCTTTCACCATATTTATTCAAACTGTACGCTGAGCAAATCATCCGAGAAGCTGGGTTCTATGAAGGAAAACATGGCATCGGGATCGGAGGAAGACTCATTAACAACCTGCCATATGTAGATGACACAACCTTGCTTGCTGAAAGTGAAGAGGACTTAAAACATTTACTGATGAAGATCAAAGAGCACAGCCTTCAGTATAGATTACATCTCAATGTAAAGAACACAAAAATCCTCACTACTGGACCAA
>NW_006408691.1:2548934-2551496 GCF_000296735.1 Chrysochloris asiatica | reverse complement strand
AGTTACTAATCAGGCTGCAAACCTCAGAAGGTCAGAAGTTCGAAACTACCAGCTGTTCCATGGGAGAAAGATGAGGTTTTCTGCTCCTGTAAAGATTTATAGCCTCGGAAACCCTGTACAGGGTCACTATGAGTTGGAAACAACTCCATGGCACATAACAACAATACAAGGGAGTTATGCATGGACTAAATGGGATGGAGGTAAATAGTGATGTATATACTCAACAGTGGAAAAACAGCTCTGTGATACAGGGATTGAGGCATAGTCTGAATGGGTAAAAGAGGGGACATAATGGTAAGGGACTTGACTGTCTTGTGAATAGTGGTTTTCCCTGCTTACTATTGTAAAATATGCATTTAAGTGGGATAGGAAGGAATATTGGGTAATATGATTACAGAAATCTTGTAAGCCCATCTTCAGCCTATACCTCATTGAATTATCTAAAGGGGGACTAGAATTTGCCCAAAGAAATAGACTTCTTGTTAAACCTTTGTGGAGTATGGGGCCTAAGATGGAACCCTGAGCCCCATCCAGAAACTTCTGAGGTGGAACATTCCAAGTTGAAAGGACATGCAGACCAACCTGGAGTAGCTACAGGAATAGAAAATATTTTTTGAAAGAAAGACCATCTGGGAGGAAGTTGCGACACCAGAGATGGGGACATGGAGAAAGGGAGACATGAGAACTCTGATTCATGGGAAGAGAGGGACTGAGAGCAGGTGGTCAGAAGGTAGATTTGCAAATGTGCCCTTTGGTGGTGTAAATTATTATATATGTCTGAGTATTTTAAAAAAACAACAAAAAAAAAGCTAAAATGAATAGAGATAAACACTGTGTTAACTGATGGTACATGGAGGGGATTATAATCATCGTAATGAAACAAGGTGTATGATTTGTTGAATGTAAAATGATGATCTGCCCTGTAAAATTTCACTCAATTCACAATAAAAACATGTTTAAAAAGAAAGACTATCGGAGTGGGGAAGGGGAGCAGACTGTTTGGCTGTTATAATATCAAGCAAGCTCTTTGCCTTGATCAGGGTAAACCCCCTTGTAAGAGTGAAACTCAAAGGGAACACACGAGCTGTCTTGTATACTCACTGGTGACCACCCTGGTATACTTGTGAGTGGAAGTGGGGGATATCCAACAAGGAAGACATGTGCTGAGTTTGGCCATGTTCCATGAATACCCATTGACCTTGAGATGAAAGAAAGAAGATGAAAGGCTGATTGGTTTGAAGTTCAGGGAGACGTGTGGACTCCAGAGCCCATGGACACTGACTTAGCCACTGGAGGCTAGAGTTAAGAGTGATGCAGCCAGCTGGTCTGAAGTGGGCGGAGGCATGTGAGAACTCCCAAACTTGCATAGTACCTATGGGATCTAGCTTGGATGGCTTGCTGACCAGACAGAACTCAACCAGATGAAGATAAAGAAGTTTGATAGTAGGAGCAAGCGTAAATTGTTACAATTTGATGAACTGAACTTTTGTTGATGGATGTAGTTGATCAAAATTCCAACCAAAACAGGACACTTCATATCAAGGATCAAGTCTGTTCCCTCAGTACGCAGAGTTGATAGGGATAGCAACTTAGACATTGGCTACCAAAAATGGGGGCTATAAAGGCACAAAGTGACTGTCTTACACGTTTTCAAGAGTGTGTTTAGTTTCGGAATGAGGGGGGTAAGATAGAATCCCCACTGAATAGTTTTCCTCTTGTCTAGATGGGTCTGATGAAAGGAGGTGGGGGAGAATAGGGATAGGATTCTTTTGAATCAATAGTGAGTGTAATTGTTATCATAACTAATTGCAGTTGTCACAACTGTAAACGCAGAAGATGTGAAACAAAAAGGGGGAAGTAATTAATCTTTCATTTCAGGAACAGAGGACCTCAGGACCATCAAGAGGACCATCATCCCACAGCATGAGCAAGTGTGGGATCTTAACCAGAGATGGAGGGTGGAGTGGGCGATGGACAGCAGACAGAAGCAGAGGCCAGAGGCAATGGCATAGACAGAGCAGCTGAGGACTCTAGACCCATGGAGTGAGAAAGGCTGTGTGCCGGTGGCCAGGAGGCTGGCTTATAAAATATGCCCTTTGGACCTTTAAACGAATATATAATTTCTATGTGTTTTGTGTACATCCATAAAGAGGGAGTGGAGGTTAATACTGTTAACTAATGGTGCTTGGAGGGGACTGTAATCATTGCCGACTCATAGCGACCCTATGCATAGCAGAACGAAACAATGTCTGATCCTGGGCCAACCTCACTACCGCTGCCACACCTGAGTCTATCAATGATGTCACCTGGCCGATCCATCTCATTGAGGGTCTTCCTCTTTTTCTCCTACCCTTCATTTTACCAAGCATGATATCCTTCTCCAATGACTGTTCCCTCCTGACAATATGTCCAAAGTATGAGAGACGAAGTTTAGCCATCTTGGCCTCCAAGGAGCACTCTGGCTGCACCTCTTCCAAAACAGATCTGTTGGTTCTTTTGGCAGTCCATGGCACTTTTAGTATTCTCCTCCAACACAGTTCAAAGGCATCAATTCTTCTACGA
>NW_006408691.1:2540248-2548134 GCF_000296735.1 Chrysochloris asiatica | reverse complement strand
CTGGAGGAAACAGTTGCTGGAGAAGGATGTCATGTTGGGTAAGGTGGAAGAGAAGAGGATGACTGGGTCTTAGAGAATTCACTGTGTGTATCTGCAGGTTAGATGCTGTCGCAAAGAGAACTTTGTATGATGTTATCTTATTATCTGATAAATGTTGGGTTGTTTATTTGACAGCTAAGCCTTAAAAGTTTTATAAATTTACCTATTAAACTTTAGCCAGACAGATAAAACTTTGTCTATATCAGATAAATTACTTTTAATAGACCCTTTAAACTTTGGGGGGAAACCAACAAAAAACCTTTTCTTAACTTTTTACAATATTGGTCTCATACAATATATGTCCTTTTGTGATTCACTGACTTCTCTCAACGTAAAGTTCCCAGCTTCATCTGAGATGCATTTGCCCCAATGAGGCCCCAGTCAGCCCAAACAGGAAGCTGAAAACAAATGGAAGCAAGGTACTAGGGGTGGGGAGAGCCCCAATCTGCCAGTCCCCAAAGTCCCCAGCCCTCAGACTGGTTTTCCGTTTATGCAAACCAGGCCAGTCAGGTGGCAGACAGAAGTAGAGACTTTCTTTCAGTCACATGTGGTGGGATAGCAGCTGGGTTGGCATCCCAACCAATCAGTGAGGAGCTTTATTAAGAGGGGAGTACAGCAAGAATTGTGGGTGCAGCTCAAAGTCCTGAGACCCTAAGCCCCACCTCACCTTTGAAGATGTCACCTGAATCCCAAAAGCATTCTTACCCTCCACTTTGTCCAGACCCTTGCTCACCTAGAGACCCTACCTGCTCCCTAGGGACTTGGTTGCATTGTCCCAAGTGAGTGGTACAGCAGGGTGGCAGAGGCAGAGTTGTTTTGTTGGCCCAGACATAGATTCCCTGACAGTGAGGACCCTGTAAGTGGTCAGTGGGCCTGGATGCTGGCCATTCACTCAAGTCTAGCTTCCTCTCTCCCCTTTTCATCCCCTATCCCTGTCTACCTCTGCCCACTCCAGGAAGGTGGAATCGATCATGTATACAGCCATGACCAGAGGGGTTGGAGGGAGGAATTCTGGGTTCAGGTCTGGCTCTGCCATTAATCTGCAGGTGCTGTGGGTAGCTCAACGCATCTCTGGACCTCAGTTTCCACATCTGCAAAATGAGGGCAGTGGCACCTGCCCTGCTTTCTTGTAGAGTGAGGGAGTGAGCAGATAGTGACCAAAGTGTGACTTCATCTATGATAGTGTCTGGGACACACAACTACACTGGAAGATGTGAGCATCAGGCATGGAGGCTTGCTGGGGGCAGACCCCCAAACCCTACCTGTTTGCTCTTTCTAGTGCAGTCATGATATTTTCAATAACCTCATATGCATGTGAAAGTTGGACAATGAGTAAAGAAGACCATAGAAGAATTGATGCATTTGAGCTATGGTGTGGAAGGAAAATATTAAAAGTACCATTGGCCACCAAAAGAACAAACCAATCTGTGCTGGAAGAAGTACAGCCATGTGCTCGTTGGAAGCCAGGATGGCCAGAGTTCATCTCTCATACTTTAGACATATTATCAGGAGGGACCAGTCCCTGGAGAAGGACATCATGCTTTATGGACATCCTTGGTAAAGGAGAGGGACAACAAAAGAAGGAAGACCCTCAACAAGATGTATCGACACAGTAGCAGCAGCAGTGGGCTCAGGCAGACTGTGAGGTTGGTGCAAGACTGGGTAGTGCTTCATTCTGTTGTGCATGAAGTTGCTATGGGTCGGTACCAACTGGACGGCACCTAACAACAACAACAACAATTAAAGAGCAGCCTTGGCACACAGTTAGTGCTTCTAAGGCACGTCTCCAAAGTCTGAATTTCCCCTTCCATCTGAAAGCTAGCTTTCTCAGACAACCTCTTTCCCTGGGAGCCATAGGGAGTCCCATCCAGTCTGGAGGAGGAAGGGAAGAGGGTCACACTGGGGAAGGAGTTGCATCTCCCAGTATCACTGTGTGTTTGCCTAGACCCTGAAGTACACCCAGCACTGGCCTAGACCTCAGTTTACAGTTAAGAAAAATGAGTCACAAAGAGGTGGTGGGATAGGACGAAAGTATCTAAACTGGCAAGAATATACATTTCTGAGGGCCAGAGGGTGGGCTATTATGGATAGAATTGTTGTTGTTGTTGTTGTGTTAAGTGCTGTGGAGTCCATTCCAACACATAGTGACCCTGTATAGGATTTCCAAGGAGCAACTGGTGAGTTTGAACTGTCAATCTTGCAGTTCAAACCAACTTTGCGATCCAGTGCTTATCCTACAGCACCACACCAGGAAAAGACACACTGATGTCCCAACCCCTGTGCCTATGAATGTGAACTTGTTAGAATATAAGACCTTTGAAGATGTCATCAGTTGTTGTTGTTAAGTGTCATCAAGTTGGTTCTGACCCATAGCGACCCTGTATAGGGCAATTGGTGAGCTTGAACTGCTGAACTTGTAGTTCAAATGGCTTTGCAGTCTGGCGCATTAACTCACAGCGCCACACCAGGACTCCTGTTAGTATGAGATAATACTGGAGCAGATTGGGTCCTAATCTGAGAGATGTCTTTATTTTAAAAAACAAGAGGAAGAAGAGAGAGCAGAGAAAGAAGATGACCATATAAAGACGGAGACAGAGACTGGAGTGATACATTTGATAAGCTAAAGAAAGCCAAGGATTTCCAAGATCCAACAGAAATTAGGAAGAAGCAAAGATTTTAGAGACTGTGCTTTGGACTAACACCAAGATTTGGGACTTCTGGTCTCCAAAACTGTGAGCTAACAACTTTCTGTTATTTTAAGCCACCTAGTTTGTGGTATTTTGTTATGGCAGCCCCACGAGGCTCAAGCAGAGGTCCTGAGAACCTTCATGCTGTGGATGGACAAGGCCTGGTCCCCAGAGACCCAGGCTGAAAAGAGACAGGACCCAGATCTCTTTCTCAGTGGGTTTGCCCCAGGCTTGGGATCCCCCTGCAATGAAACACAGTCAGGAAATCTCCAGATGACAGAGTGACAGGTGGGAACTTCGCCCTCTTCTGGAGGGGCCACAGGTAGGGATAGAACTGAAGACTCCTACAAGACAAGGATCTGATCTGGGCAGCGATTGACCCAGAGGCTCCAGGGATGCTCAGGCCACAGGATGGCAGCAGTCAGCTGCAAGGAGCAGGCCAGCATCACGTTCCTACCTGAGTGGCAGACTCGGCAGTGCAGACACTCTCCCAGGCCATTGAGGTGGGCTGTGTATGTTCCCGGGAGGCAGGGCACACACGTTGTGCCTGTCTCCTCGCCACAGGCTTTTTTCACCCGGTAACCTGCCGCCCATAAAGAAAGACAGAAGTCAGACTGCAGAGGGTCCCGCTGAACCATCCATTGTGCCCACCTCCCCTGACACAGGAGTCCTGGGAGTCAGACACTATTCCCTCCACTGGGTCTCAAAGACACCTGAGCTGCCCCCTCAACATCTGCCCACTGTCTCCAGACTCTTTGCTGAACCCAGGAGTCTGAAGGTCTTGGAAGAATGGCTTTGCCACCTGTTCCTTGCTGAGCCTCGTCCCTAAGGCCACCTCCCTGTGCAGGGTGCTATGAATGTCACGAGGGGTGAAGAGTTAAAGTTGTGGTGGGCTCACTGTTGGTGTCCCTCCACCTGGGACTTCACAGCACCCACAGAGCTGATGCCTGGAGGAGGGGCTTCAACTTGGACTGATGGAAGGGAGTGTCTAGCTGCAGCCCCACCCCAGTATTGGCCTTTCCATAGGACAACCCCCCGCTGCTGAGCTGGCCTTTAAGGGTTCACCTACCTGGGCTGCACTTGGGGCAGCATTCAGCACCTACTGGGTACTCCTCCTCTTTGCAATGGGGCAACGCCAGGGTAAAGTGTTTGGATGCCAGTGTGAGGAAGTACAACACCTAAAGGGGAAACAGAATGTGCATTGGTGAGCTGGGCAGTCTCTTGTGCAAACTGGGTGCTGACTTTACTCCCTGGCCTCAAAAAATAGGGAAGCAGCACTGGTCCCTTGGAGCAGGCAGGGCTCTGGTGGGGGTGAAGGGGTGAACCCACAGCAGTCTACGGAGCCACTGAAGAGTGTGCTGGAGCCCACTGGCTGACCACTCTTCTTCGGACCTCCACCTGCCTGTCCACATGTGGGGAGTCCCATGACTGATCCCTGTCCTCTTCTGGGTCCTTGCAAGCTCTGAGTCCCTAAGGGCAGACACCTGAACACCACGCGCACACACACACACACACACACACACACACTGTCCTGTGCTGGCCACCCTCAGAGCCTGGTCAAGAGGCAAGACAGATCA
Organism: Chrysochloris asiatica; assembly: GCF_000296735.1. NCBI lineage: Eukaryota > Metazoa > Chordata > Mammalia > Afrosoricida > Chrysochloridae > Chrysochloris > Chrysochloris asiatica. The sequence continues at coordinate 2,543,831 of NW_006408691.1, read as the reverse complement.
GAAACATGGAGGGGGAGGGGGAGGGAGAGAGAGAAGAGGAAACGGAAAAGGAACACAGCCCTGCTTATCTATGCAAACAGGACCACTTACCCCACCCAAGGTATGACCCTGCTTAGGGCTCCCCACCAGCCCTCCCACCTGCCCTAAGACCTCCCACCTGGAGAATGCCTGGAGGGAAACCCACTGAAAGGCTAGGACGGTACAGGGGTACTGGCTTGTTGGGAAGCCAGGATCAAATTGTTACTGTTGTTGTTGTTAAGTGCCATCGAGTCGGTTCCGACTCATAGCGACCCTGGATAGGGTTTCCGAGAAGCAACTGGTGAGCTTCAACTGCCGACCTTGAAGTTCAAACAGCTTTGCAGTCTGGTGCATTAACCGGACAGTAAAAGTAAGATCTGACAGAAAAGGGTTCTTGGCAAAACTAGCCCCTCTTGCCCAGGGACTCACCAGCCTCAGGCTGTCTTGCTGGGGTGCGGGGCTTGTGGGGAAAGACTTCCAGTCCTGTAGAATCCCCATAGCCCTCTTCAGCCCTCCTCAGCACTTGCCGCCATTGTCGACTGAAAGCAAAAGCAAAAACAAAACTGAAACTATTGTTTCTCAACGAACTTACTGGCACTTAACAAGTACTTACTTGAACTAGATATTCTCCATCTATTTAGACCAAGAAATAGCAAAAACGTGGTTCAGATCACAAAAAGAAGCTCGAGTCACTCCTCAAAAACCCTATACGGGGGTCCACAGGAACTGGCCACAGGAGACCTATACGGGTGGAGGCCAGGTGTCTCCTCTCAGCTGAACAGAATGGGAAGAGAACAATGCAGAAGGAGCCCAGCTTCCTAGTCCTCATTCATTGGTTTGGCTTTGACAATGCAGTACTGGTTGCTACGGGTGGGATCACTGGCTATGCAAAAGCAGGCAGCGTCCCATCCTTTGCTACTGCACTCCTGTTTGGAGGGCTAGCTGGCCTGGGTGCGGTGCATATCCGCTCTCTCAGGATCCCAGAAATGTTTGGGTTTTCCTAGCTACATCTGGGACCTTGGCTGGAATTATGGGAATGAGATTCTACAACTCTGGAAAATTTATGCCTGCGGGCTTAATTGAAGGTGTCAGTCTGCTGATGGTTGCCAAACTTGGAGTCAATCTGCTCAGTAGACATCAATCGTAGTCACGTCCCAGCGTGAACACAAGAAGAATTTAAAATCTCCAAACTTCTACTGTTTTCATGTCAGAGAAATAAGAATGAGACTTAAGTATTTTCACACGAGCTTTGACTCAAAAAAAAATAAACAAAATAGAGAAACAACACTGAACGTAGTAGGGAAAAATGTGTTATCATTACAGCCCTACAATCAGGGACTACATACCCTAAGAGATTATTCTTACACCCTTATACAATATGATTTTTGTATATTGATGTGATTTCTTCTTCTGTAACTATAGATAAATTCTCAGTGGGCAAAGTGACAGGTGTTGACATTTGGAGTCTTGGAACTCCATGTACCAATCAGAGGAAAAGTGTGAAGAAAATCTCTTAGAAGATTCCGGATGGTCCCTCTTTTCTCCTCTTACAGCACAAATCTAATTTGAAATGATGTTATATGAAATGCAAATAAAGTTTTACTATAAATTAAAAAAAAAAAAAAACCCTATACAGGGTCGCTATGGGTCAGAACCACCATGTGTCTGTCAGTTTCTCAAACTGTGGTGGCGTGTGAGTTGCTGTGACTCTGGAAGCTATGCCACTGATATTTTAAATACCAGCAGGGTCACCCACAGTGGACAAGTTTCAGATGAGCTTCCATACAAAGACAGACTAGGAAGAAGGAGAGACGAATTACTTCCAAGTATTTGTTGTTGTTGTTGTTAAGTGCCGTCAAGTTGGTTCCAACCCATAACGACCCTGTATAGGGTTTCCAAGGAGTGACTGATGAGCTTGAATCACCAAGCTTGCAGTTCAACCAATTTTGCAGTCTGGCGTATTAACCCACAACGCCACACCAAGACTCTTCCAAATATGAAGTCACTGAAAACCTTATGAATAGCAGTGGAACATTGTGAGCACCAGATTGCTGAATATCAAAACATGATGAAGAGCAACAAAATGTTGTCAGATATAGTACCAGAAGATGAGCCCCTCAGGCTGGAAGGCACTCAAAATGCGACTGAGGAAGAGCTGTCTCCTCAAAGTAGAGTTGACCGTGATGACGCGAATGGAGTAAAGCCCTCAGGACCTTCATTTACTCATGGGGCACAATTCAAAATGAAGAGAAACAGCTCTAAAAATCCATTAATAATCAGAACATGGAATGTACAAAGTATGAATCTAGGAAAATTGGAAATTGTCAAAAATGAAATAGAACGTATAAACATCGATATTCTAGGCATTAGTGAGCTGAAATGGACTGGTATTGGCCGTTTTGAATCTGACAACCACATGATTTACTATGCCGTAATGACAAATTGAAGAGGAATGGTGTCGCATTCATCATCAAAAAGAACATATCAAGAGCAGTACTGGGACACAACACTGTCTGTGGTAGGATAATGTCCACGCACCTACAGGGAAGACCAGTTAACACCACTGTTTCTCAGATTTATTATACACCAGGCACTAAAGCCAGCAATGATGAAATTGAAGAATTCTACCAACTTCTTCAGTCTGAAATTGATCAAACATGCAATCAAGATGTACTGATCATTACTGGCCCTTGAAATGCAAACACTGGAAGCAAAACGGAAGGATCAGTAGTTAGAAAACAAGGCTGTGGTGAATAGAAATGATTCTAGAGATCACATGAAGGAATTCTGCAAGACCAATGCAGTCTTCATTGCAAATACCTTTTTTAAACAGCATGGACCTCACCAGATGGAATATACTGAAATTAAGTTAATTACATCTGTGTTGTTGTTGTTTGTTAAGTGCCATCTAGTCGGTTCCGACCCATAGCGACTCTGCCCAGGGTTTCTGAGGCTGTAAATCTTTCCAGGAGCAGAAAGCCTCATCTTTCTCCCATGGAGTGGCTGATAGTTTTGAAGTGCTGACCTTGCAGTTCGCAGCCTAATTTGTAACCACTATGCTACCAGAGCTCCTTTGTAGATGGTGGAAAAGCTCCATATCATCAGCCAAAATAAGACCAGGGCAGACTGTAGAACAGACCATCAATTGCTCATATGCGAATTAATACTAAAGCCTTCAGAAGAAAATGAAAACAAATCCACGAGAGCCAAAATATGACCTTGAATATATCCCACCTGAATTTAGAAACCATCTGAAGACCCAGATTTGAAGCATTGTTGTTGTTGTTGTCAGGTGCCATCAAGTCGGAACCGACTCATAGCGACCCCATGCACAGCAGAACGAAATAATGTCCGATCCTGGGCCAACCTCACTACCGCTGCCACACTTGACACCATCAATGATGCCACCTGGCCTACCCATCTCATTGGGGGTCTTCCTCTTTTTCTCTGACATCTTACCCAGCATGACATCTTTCTCCAGTGACTGTTCCCTCCTGACAACACGTCCAAAGTATGAGAAACGAAGTTTAGCCATCTTGGCCTCCAAGAAGCACTCTGGCTGCAC
>NW_006408691.1:2530311-2537528 GCF_000296735.1 Chrysochloris asiatica | reverse complement strand
CCACAGCATGACAGACAGACGAGTGGTGGCTGTTCATTAAAAACTGAAGATCAGAAGAGTTGTGGGATGACATCAAGAATATCTTACAAGAAGAAAGCAAAAGGTGATTGAGAAGACAAGAGAGAAGGAAAACACCAAATCGGATGTCATAAGAGACTCTGACACTTCCTCTCCAGCATAGAGATGTTAAAGTAAAAGGAAGAAGTGAGATGATACAAGAGCTGAACAGAAAATTTCAACGGTCAGCTTGAGAAGACAAAGTCAAATATTGTAACAAAATGTGCAAAGACCTGGAGTTACAAAACCAAAAGGGAAGAACACACTCAGCATTTCTCAAGCTCAAGAGGGAAATGAAAAAAAAATTCAAACCTTGACTTGCAGTATTGAAGGATTCTATGGGCAAAATACTGAATGATGAAGAAAGCATCAAAAGAAGATCGAAGGAATACTCAGAGTCACTGTACCGAAAAGAAATGGTCAATGTTCAATCATTTCAAGAGCCAATGATCCTAAAGGAAAAAGTTCAAGGTGTATTGATGTCATTGGCAAAGAACAAGGCACCAAGAATTGATGGAATAAAACTTGAAATCTTTCAAGCAAGTGAGGCGGAACAGGAGGCACTCACTCATCTCTGCCAAGAAATTTGGAAGACAATTATCTGGCCAACCGATTGGAAAAGATCCGTATTTGTGCCCATTCTAAAGAGAGGTGACCCAATGGAATGCAGACATCACCAGACAATATCACTGATATCTCATGTGAATAAAGTTTTACTAAAGGCATTACAAAAATGGCTGCAACCATACATTGACAGAGAACTTCAAGCTAGTTTCAGAAGTAGATGTGGAACAAGGGCTATCATTGCTGATGTCAGATGAATCTTGGCTGAAAGCAGAGAATACCAGAAAGATGTTTACTTGTGCTTCATTGACTATGCAAAGGCTTTCGATTGTGTGGATCATGACAAGCTATGGACAACATTGCAGAGAAAGAGTTTTCCAGAACACTTATTGTGCTCATGAGGAACCTGTACATTGAGCAAGAAGCAGTTGCTCAAATAGAACAAGGGAACACCGAATGGTTTAAAATTAGCAAAGGCGTACGCCAGGGTTGTATTCTTTCACCATACTTATTCAACCTGTATGCTGAGCAAATAATCCGAGAAGCTGGGTTCTATGAAGAAGAACATGGCATCAGGCTTGGAGGAAGACTCATTAACAACCTGTGATATGCAGATGATGCAACCAATAAATAACATCCATATAAATGGAGAAAAGATTGAAGTTGTCAATGACTATTTTACTTGTAACAACCATCAACCCTCATGGAAGCAGCAGTCAAGAAATCAAACAATGTATTTCATCGGACAAATGTGCTACATGAGACCTCTTTAAAATGTTGAAGAGCAAAGATGTCAGTTTGAGGGCTAAGGTGGGCCTGACCCAAGCCATGGTATTTTCAATAACCTCATATGCATGCGAAAGTTGGACAGTGAATAAGGAAGACCATAGAAGAGTCGATACATTTGAGTTAAGGTGTTGGAGGAGAATATGGAAAGTACTGACAAAAGAAGCAATAGATCTGTGTTGGAAGAAGTGCAGCCAGAGTGTTCCTTGGAGGCCAGAATGACCAGACTTCATCTTTCATACTTCGAATATATTATCAGGAGGGACCAGTCACTGGAGAAGGATATCATGTTTGGTAAAGTGGAGGCTCAGAGAAAAAGTGGAAAAGCCCCAACAAGATGTATTGGCACAGTGACAAGCATCAATGGGCTCTAACGTAGCAATGATTGTAAGGTTGGCCCAGGATTGGGCAGTGTTTATTTCTGTTGTGCATAGGGTCGCTGTGAGTCGGTACCTACTTGACGACATCTAACAACAACAACAAATGGGTCAGAATGACTCTATGGCACTCAACAGCAGCAGGAGGGGGTGGTGCAAGGCTAATTAGCAGAAGAAGACTAAGAAGGGATGGGTGGAGGCTGGGACTGAGCTAAGGGTGGCAGAAGATAAACAGGCAAATGGGTTGGAGGTAGAGGCAGGATGGTCTCAGCAAACAGTGGCCACAAAGGCTGGGAGGGGAATCCCAGCTGTCAGAGACTCCTGATCCCTGACACTAGAGAGCTTGGTTTCTGGGTTTCCAATAGAAATGGATGCCTTAGGCCCCCCAAGGTGCATCTGCACCTCCCCCACCCCACTCTGCACACCCCAAGCACCTGTCTGTTCTCCCTGCCCAAGACTGATGTGGCCACTGAGCAGAACTCTTGTCATGGTTTCCTGTTACCTGTCTTAGCTTGACTGAAATGAGATAGAAGTCCCCTGCAGGGTAAAACCCGCACTCCTGCCAAATTGCTCTTCACTCTTGGGCATTTCCCCACCTCTGCTTGTGACGACTGGGTCCCAACGGCACTGTCTCTTAAGCACAGCCTGTCCTTGGGGTACCTAGAGGGGAGACCACCCTCAGAGTCCACTGGGGTCTTACATGGCTGCACACCCATGAGGGCAAGGAAGGCGGGAGACACTTGTGCATTCTTAAACACCCAGAGGGGCTCCCCCAGATTGTATTATCCTGCCCCCTGGGAGGGATACAGGGCAGGATAATTCTTACAGTTATTTCACTGAGTGGGAGGTGAGGGCTCAGAAAGGCACCAAGGCCTCCCTTGTGAAACTTTGTTCAGGTCCAAACCTGAATGTTCCATGCCCTGGGCTTCCTATTCCCCACTGAGCCTCCCAGCACCACAGCCACCTCCTCAGAACTAAATGCACAGACCTAGAGGGACCGCTGGTGCCCTGCACAGGCATGTTTGGAGGAGTGTGAGCAACTGACAAGAGGAAATTCAGAGACCTAGTTCACGCCCTCTCAGTCCTCAGTCCTGTGACCTGGTGAGTCAGTACCTCTTAATATGGTCAAAGTGTTCCCCACTGTTTAAATGTATGATACCATGTGACCGGCATGAAAAAGTCTCTGGCTTTTCCGGTGCTGTATGTTATCTCAAAATCCACTGAATGAGGCACTTCCATGGAATCAGACCCGTCCCCACACTGATGTGTTGTGTCCAGTTCCACAACCCAGGCAGGAGCCCCTCAGGCTCCTGAGGACCAGCCCTTGCTGAACCCAGGATCCCCTCCTGTGAGGCTGTCTGCTGATCAGTCTTTGTTAGACCTGGAGCCCTGTCTGGTGATCCTGTGGAAGAATCAGGACCGGGAGGACATCATGAGGCTTGGGTTGGAGCTGGTCTCTGATCCAGTACTCACAAACAGGGTCCTCTTGCTCATCACACACCCCAGGATGAGTTCAATCTGGCAGACCACAATGCAGGCTGCTCTACCCAGATGCCCAGGCATCAGGCCTCGCCCCGTTCTGAGGCAGGGTAGGAAGATTGGGCAAGACCCAGGTGCGTCAGAGCTCTGTTGAGCATCAGCGTCCAGCACACTCCTTCTCACTGCTGAGAAGGCCCAGTACCCTCACCCTCGACATCGTCTCCCTCCCTCTACCCTCTTCTCAGCCCTTGACAGCCTCTGGGGAGTGCTCTAGAAACCTCAGATAACAGACAGGTGCCTTAGAGGCCATGGCAGGGGCCCAGGGCCTGGGGGTGCTTGGAACCCCACTGTTCCCAGCCCATACCCTATGGAAGCCCCATTGACTGCCCCCAACTCCCACTTCCAGGACCCCAACCTAGACTCCTGTGAAGCACAGACAATCCCAGAGAGCATCTCAACTATCCATCCCTCTGGGCAAGCAGGAAAACTGAGTGACAGAGAGGTCCAAGACTTAACCAAGTTACTCAATGATTCTTGACTGGAACTGGGAAGCCACACAGCAGATTCAACCCACCCTTCACCCACACCCTAAGGTGCTTGGTTGATGCTGGGTCTCTTGGAGCTATCTGTGAGCCCGATTGCTGCAGTTAGGCCCAGTTCCCCAGCTCTCCCTACCCCCACCCCCTCACTGGGTGACCCATCACCCATTCTCCCGACTCCCATGATTGCAGGCTGGGGGAGAGAGCCAGGAAGCTGTCTGCATCAGAGCAGGAGGACAAAGGCTTGACCTCCATTCCCCATCTCTCATTCATTCATTCACTCTCTCCCTCACTCATTCATTCTGGGTACAGGACCATCATAAGCACAAAATCAGATGGGAGGCAGGGATGGGCCCATCCTTTCCATCCAATGATGGAAGGTGTCCATCATTGCTCTCACCTATAGGGGGCTTCTCACCCTTCCCTCAGACCCCAACACACAGGGATAAGACAAGAGGCCAAGGAACAGAAAGACCCTCCTTCAGAACCTATCCTTTAGGACCCCTGTGGCTTTGCCCTTGGGACATCGGGTTCCTTAGATCATCCCCCAGCCCAGTGGTAGCCCCATCCTATGCCCAGGCACCCACATAGACTGAGGGTGCCTGCAGAGCACCCACCTCAACTCGCCCTCCAGGGCCCAGGGGAGTGCCAAGCAAGGGCTGAGGGTGGGGCGTTCTTTGCATGTCACCCATGTAGACAGGGAAACTGAGGCCTCAGGGGCTAGACACAAGAATGCTAATCCTGGGTCTGGGCCTCTCCTACCACACCACACCCCATTGCATCCAGTGGAAGGGCCCAAGCAGGCAGAGCCCCCTGAATTCTACCCCCATCACCTGGCTTCCCTCACTCCTCTCCCCCCAACCCCCAACACCGTCCCTGCTTCAGTCCTCTGCACTGACCTCGCTGTCAGGTCAGGACAGTCTCCTGAGGGGCTGTTCAAAAATCCCCTATTCATTTCCCCTTTTTTCTCCATAGGGAGTTTTCCGGGGTCCTGAAGGTCGGAGAGATTGTGAAGACCAAAGTGTTTGATTGAACCTGAGTCTTAAAAGGTGGCAGGCCAGTAGAGGCCATGGAACCTTGGGGCTTAGAGCTGTGAGCCTTCCTTGGCCTACCCCCAAGTCTCCCCACCCACCTCTGTATGTTCAAGGCCAACCTCAGCCTCCTCTAGATTCAATTCCAGGTGGGCCACTGCTCTGAGCCAGCCTTGATGGACAGTGGGACTTAGAGGCAAAGCAGGCCTGGTTCTTGCCCACAAACAAAAATTCCAGAGTTATGTAGTGAGGGCTCTCATAGCAGGCAGCAGATGCCAATTGGGGTTCTGAAGGATGAATAGGAGTCTGTCAGTAAAAGTGGGAAAGGGCTTTATCAAAAAAAAGTCTCTAAGAGGCATTTAGGGAGGCATGAAGAGGGAGAGATGTACAGCCAACCTAGCCGCTCCTAGAAAGAAGGGTGGGGAGAGACTCTAGATACATCCTATACAAGGAAACTAGGGCAGGGCAAAGAAGACCAGAGCCTGGTGAGGAAATGTTGGAGGTCACCCAACTGGGTGAAGGATGGGGGTGGCAGGGAGGCAACAAAGAAGATGATTCCAGGATACAGGAGGTGGAGTCTACAGGACACCGTCCCCGATTCTCATTGGGCAGGATGATGAGTCTACAGGTTCATGTCAGAGACGCAAGAGAGCTAGTGAGCTAGAGTGGGTTAAAGAGGGGACCAGCAGGGGTATCCCAGAGGCTGAGCTGGCTTCAGGAAAGCCAAATCTGCTGGGGACTGGGACCCAAAGACGCCATAGTGTCAGCCCCCTTCAAAGACATATCACAGGCATCCAAAGTTCCACTTGGCCTAGTCGCTCTCTGGCTCTCTCCTTTGACAGTTCTCTGGAAGTTGTCTTCTCCCATCTGAACTTGGGACCCCGGAACCAATTGTACTCCAAGACTCACCTCCTCACACCCGCTTCTGGGCTTTGAGATACTGCTTCCAGAACATTCTTCAAACCCTCCCCAAGACCCATCATCCCTCAGCCTGGGCCCTCTCCGACTCCTGCCCCTCGACTTTCTGTGGCCCAGGCAACAGCTGAGTGGAGCAGCTTTTCAAGCTATACACCAGACTAGGTAACTCTCCTTCCTGTGGTCTCTGGTGCCTTACACCAGAATTCCAATCTCGCTTGTCTTTGGATCCCTGATTGTGTCAAGCTCTGGTTCTTCCAAAGCCTTCACTCACACTGTGCTTCAGCCTGGAATTCCCATTGGCTTTCCTTATTCTTCAAAACAATAACACCTCCCATTTATACAGCGCCCCTGGGCACCAGGTACTCTCCAAACCCTACCGACCTAGTGATTCAAACCAATCTTGTGGTCCAGTGCTTTATCCCACAGCACTACACCAGCACTCTATCCTATAAATAGACCTCTAAACTTGAAGAGATGTAGGTACAGGAATGTACACTGCAGCCTTTATAGTAATAAAGAAAAATTGGAAATGACCAAAGTGTTCATCAAAAGGAAACTAGTTACTTCTGCTTCTAGCCATGATGGAGATTTACAGTCTGGATTTACCCTGTTGCCATAAAATTTAGAAACTGAAAATTATACAAATCAACTATTTTCAGACCTTGAACATTAGGCAATACAGGACTGTGATCCCTAAGAGAAGGGAAGCAAATTAATTGAGTTCAGCAATAATTCCAACTTTCTCAGAGGGGCACGTTCCCAACTACAGAACAAGAGGAAGCCCAAAGACATCATGGCAGTCATGCTGAGTTGAGGCATTTGGGGAATCTGAAGCAGACAGATACTGCAAACAGAGTTCCAGAAAAGAGGGAACTACACAGGCAAAAAGCTTCAGAAACCTACATAGAGATCTTCTTGGGTCCTCACTGAATAGTAAGCTGTGCACAAGAAGGATATCCACCGGGAAACTGTGAACTGAATGGTACCCAGAGCTCATTCAGAGCTATGGGATATTTGAGCTCTGCCCAGATGGATTTGAAAGTCATCATTGATCACTTAAGGTGCTCAGTAGAGAGCCTAGCTGTTGTTACTGCTCTTAAGCTCTGTAGACCACAGAAACATGATCCAGGACTCCTCAATTATTGAGGATATAATAATAATACAAAGTGTGCACAATTAAATATACATGGGAGTGGGGAACAAGCAGTCTAACATACGTGTAATAGGAGTCCCAGAAGAAATAGAGACGTGAGAACAGAAATATATATATATATGGAACTCTGGTAGCGTACTGGTTACGAATCAGGCTGGTAACCTCAAGGTCAGCAGTTCAAAACTAACAACTGTTCTGGGGGAGAAAGATGAGACTTTCTGCTCCCGTAAAGATTTACAGCCTCGGAAACCCTGTACAGGGTCGCTATGAGTCAGAACCGACTCCACGGCACTTAACAACAACAACTATATAT
>NW_006408691.1:2501957-2525641 GCF_000296735.1 Chrysochloris asiatica | reverse complement strand
TCCTTGGAAACCCTCTACAGGGTCATTATGAGTCGGAACCAATTTGATTGCACTTAACAACAAAGCAGAGGTCTAAGCTAGGGTGTTGGAAAGATAACAGTATTGGCACTGGGCTATGAACATGATAAGGACCAAGGTCTCAAGGTTAATCAAGGTAAGCAATGAACAGATGGTGCCAGACTTCCTCTCATGGAAAGTGTCTGGGGTCCTAAAAGCCTATTTGTAATAGGCAGCCACCTAATACAAAAAACTGTCCTTGTAGAAGATGGATTGCTCCTCTGTGTAAGACGTGAGACCCGCTCACCCTGAAGATGAGCCTCCACACAAAGCCAGGTAAAGAGCTGTAAGAAGACACTCTTAACTTACAGATCGGCTAATTTCAATAGGAATTCTTGATCAGAAGTGGGAATTGTAAAGGCACTCTAGAGAACTAGGTAGTTGGGCATAAGGAGAGGCTTCTGCCAAAGACACAGGCCAGAATCCGTTTTGTTTTGTTTTGTTCCTGTTTATTGCTCATTCTGAGAAAACTTTCAAAAGTCAGTTGGCCAGCATACCTCATGAAGCCTGCAAGCACCTTTTCTTTTCCTCCCCACACTTCTCACAGTCTGTTCCCAGGAAGAGCTGGTCCTCAAAATAGTCATACATTAAGCTGTTAAATTACTCACACTTGAAGATTAGCAACATAATGTGTAAGAGACAGCACCGTTGTCTTGTGTCTGTTTGTTGTTGTTATTAGGTTCCATTGAGTAAGTACCAACTCATAGCGATTCTATGCACAACAGAACGAAACAATGCCCAGTCCTGGGCCAATCTCACAATCATTATTACATTTGAGTCCATTGCAGCTGCCACTATGCCAATCCATCTCGCTGAGGTTCTTCCTCTTCTCTTACCCTCCTCTTTGCCAAACATGATATTCTTCTCCATTGACTGGTCCCTCCTGACAATATGTCCAAAGGATGAGAGACGAAGTCTGGCCATCCTGGCTTCCAAGGAGCACTCTGGCTCCACTTCTTCCAACACAGATCTGTTGGTTCTTTTGGCAGCCCATGGCACTTTCAATATTCTCCTCCAACACCGTAATTCAAAGCATCAATTCTTTTACAGTATTCCTTTATTCACTACCCAAATTTCACATACATATGAGGTTATTGAAAATACCATGGTTTGGGTCAGGCGCACCTTAGTCCTCACACTGACATCCTTGCTCTTTATATAAATGTCAACCAATTTGAATTTTCTTCTTGTAAGTTCCTGGCTCCTCTGTTTTTAAGCTCTATGTAAATTTCCTTTTGCTGCATTATTTAGGAGAATCCTTATGAGATGCTGCTCAATTCTGGATTGTTTTCTCCCTTCAATAAACTGTTTAGTTTTAACAGAAGCTCCAGTTTGTGCTTTGATGCCTGTACCAGCCACAAGAGCCACTACACACTGGCTGTGGGAGACCAGGACCCATGACCCATGGTCAAAGTCAACGATTTCTCAAACTTGTGCAAACTTGAAAAGACAGTCAACCAAAGCTGGTCTGTATGTATAGCCATTACTGTGTCTGTAGATATAGCTTGTCTCTCCTTTGAAACCACAAGCATGTTTTTCCCCAGGGTGAAGTGAGAGAGGACGCTGTCAAAACAACTTTTACTTTCTCCTTTGTACAATTCTGAGAATCTGAACTATTTTCAACAGCATTTTTCACTTTTATTATCAGCAAGAAAACATTCGCTGGCTGTTAAGGCCCTGGGGACCCCTCTGGCTTCCTCAGAAGGGAGCCCTGCCTGGCAGTTCCAGATAGTTCGAGACAATTCAGTATGCTGCACACCCTTTCCTCTTAAGCCTGGACTGTGGGTTCAGAAATGAGTCAGCATCTGCCCCCCACCCCCACCCTGTCCTGTCTCCTCCATGGGGTCCCCTCAAGCCAGTCCTGGTTGAGATAAGGCCTGAGATGGAGCAGTGGGGGACCAGGACTGTATTATTACTAGGGGGTTGAGGGGAGAGAAGGGGAGGACATGAAAAGATCAGGGAAAGAAGGGAGGAGGGGAAGGGGCAGGACGTTGGAGGCCCATAAAGGGAAAGAGAGAGATGAGGTGGGATGTGAGGAGGTGGGAAGAGGAGTGGCCTTTCCACCTTCCCAGTCTGGACCCTCATGACACCAACGCACCCAAAGTCCCCTGCAGGAAGAGTCCATCCAGCGCAAACATCCTCCCCATGCCTCCCATCCTCCCCCTTTCTCCAGAGCCAGCTAGGGTTTCAGAATGCAAGTTGTACCTTCTGTTCTCAGGATTCTGAGGGGCAGCTGTGCTCATGGAGAATTGATCCCTGTCTTTGTGGGAGACTGGATAAACAGACAAATAGACAAACTGACCCAGCGTCTACAGAAACCAGACCCAGAATCCAAGCCACAGGCTCTGTAGCAATCCGTCCAAAGCCCTGTTCACTAGTCCACTGTGTGAGTGGTCCAGTGGCCATGGATGGCGCCCAGCAGGCAGCTAGTTCAGGCCGTATCTGTGGTGAGATGCTCTGCTGAGCATGAAGTATGCCCTCTGTACCCGTGTTCCCCACCAACTTCTGTCAGGTATACCAAAGAGGTCACCCAGCCCTGAGCCTCCCCAGTGGGAAGAGGAATGATAAGAGAGCTCCCTGTTTAGGCCTCCTACTCTCAGCCAGAGTGGCCCCAAATTCGCAGCGCCCACCTCAGGGTCCAGTCTCAAACTCAGGATCCCATGAACTCTTACAAGCCCCATCGTCATGGCAGGAAACAGCTGAGACAGCATCCCTATGCTCCTTACCTGGTACGTGTTGTTGTTAGGTGCCGTGAGTCAGTTCCAACTTACAGTGACTCTGTATAGGGTTTCCGAGGAGTGGCTGGTGAGTTTGAACTGCCAACCTTGTGGTTTAAATCAACCTTGCAGTCCAGTGCTTTATCCCATAATTGTTGTTATTGTTGTTAAGTGCCGTCAAGTCGGTTCTGACTCAGAGACCTTGTATAGGGTTTTCTAGGAATGGCTGGTGAACTTGAACTGCTAACCCTGAGGTTTCAATGGGCCTTGAATTCCAGAGCATTAACCTGCAGTGCCACACCAGACCTCCTACTATTCCATGGGGCTGATGGTGGTATTCCATGGAGTCTGTGCCAACTCATAGCAGCCCTACATAAGGTTTCTGAGACTGTAAATCTTTTGTTTTTGTTGCTAGATGCCATCGAGTTGGTATTGACTCATAGTGACCCTATGAACAACAGAACGAAACATTGCCCAATCCTGGGCCAACCTTACAATCGTTACTACATTTGAGCACATTGATGCTGCCACTGTGCCAATCCATCTCGTTGGGGGTCTTCATCTTTTTCTCTGACTCTCCACTTTACCAGACGTGATATCCTTCTCCAGTGACTGGTCCCTCCTGACAATATGTCTGAAGTATGAAAGACAAAGTCTGGCCATCCTGGCTTCTAAGGAGCACTGGCTGTACTTCTTCCAAAAGATCTATTTGTTCTTTTGTCAGTCTATGGTACTTTCAATATTCTCCTCCAACACCATAACTCAAATGAATCAATTCTTCTATGGTCTTCCTTACTCACTGTCCAACTTTCACATGCATCTGAGGTTATTGAAAATACCATAGCTTGGGTCGGGTGCACCTTAGTCCTCAAACGGACATCTTTGTTCTTCAATACTTTAAAGAGCTCTTGTACAACAGATTTGTCCAATGCAGTGGTGAGGATTTCTGTTTTCTTTACATTGCCGTGTAACCCATACCGAAGGCTATGGTCTTTGATCTTCATCAATAAGTATTTTAAGTCTTTGTGGCTTTCAGCAAGCATGGTTGTGTCATCTGCATATCGCAGTTTGTTAATGAGCCTTCCTCCAAGCCTGATGCCATGTTCTTCTTCATATAATCCAGCTTCTCTGATTTGCTCAGCATACAGGTTGAATAAATATGGTGAAAGAACACAACCCTGGCACAACCTTTCCTGAGCAGAAAGCCTCATCTGTCTCCCTCGGAACAACTGGTGGTTTCAAACTGCTGACCTTGAGGTTAGCAGCCTGACTCATAACCACTATGCTACCAGAGCTCCTTCTACTATCCCATAGTTGTTGCTGTTAAGTGCCATCGAGTCAGTTCCAAGCCATAGTGACCTTGTATAGGGTTTCCAAGGAGTGGCTGGTGAGGTTGAATCACCGACCTTGCGACTCAAACTGACTTGCAGTCTAGCACATTAAGCCACAACGCCACTCCAGGACACCACCTAGTAAATGTTTATGGGTTGAGCAGAGGTTGCTTTCATGCAACCCCAGGAGTCCCAGATTCAGGGTAGAGCCCAAGGAATCCTGAATTCAGGGTAGAGCCCAAGCTACTCTTCTTTCTTTTTTTAAAAAAAGTTTTTATTGGGAATTAAATGATAGTTTACATGGGAGATCATGAGGAATCAGTACCTGGACCAAGAAGCAGTTGTTCAAACAGAGCATGAGAACACTGAATGTTTTAAAATTAAGGAAGGTGTGCGACAAGGTTGTGTTCTTTCACCATACTTAGTCAACCTGTATGCTGAGCAAATAATACGAGAAGCTGGGTTCTATGAAGAAAAACGTGGCATCAGGATTGGAGGAAGACTCATTAACAACCTGCGATATGCAGATGAAACAACCTTGATCGCTGAAAGTGAAGAGGACTTAAAACATTTACTGATGAAGATAAAAGAGCACAACCTTCAGTATGGATTACATCTCAATGTCAGGAAAACAAAAATCCTCACCACTGGACCAACAAACAACATTCTTATCAAGGGAGAAAAGATTGAAGTTGTCAAGGACTTCATTCTTCTTGGATCAACTATCAACACTCACAGTGGAAGCAGCAGTCAAGAGATCAGACGACATATTGCATTAGGCAAATCTGGTGCACAGGAACTTTTTAAAGTGTTGAAGAGCAAAGATGTCAGTTTGAGGACTAAGGTGCGCCTGACCCAAGCCATGGCATTTTCAATAACGTCATATGGATGCGAAAGCTGGACAGTGAATAAGGAAGATCGTAGAAGAATTGATGCCTTTGATTTATGGTGTTGGAAGAGAATACTAAAAGTGCCATGGGCTGCCAAAAGAACCAATAGATCTGTTTTGGAAGAAGTACAGCCATTGTGCTCCTTAGAGGCCAAGATGGCCAAACTTCATCTCTCATACTTCGGACATATTGTCAGGAGGGAACAGTCATTGGAGAAGGATATCATGCTTGCTAAGATGGAGGGTCAGAGAAAAAGAGGAAGACCCCCAACAAAATGGATTGGCCAGGTGGCAGCATTGATGGACTCAAGTGTGGCAGCGGTAGTGAGGTTGGCCCAGGATCGGATATTGTTTTGTTCTGCTGTTCATGGGGTCACTATGAGTCGGTTCTGACTTGATGGCACCTAACAACAACAACAACAATTACATGGGATGATATCGGTTTTACACTCATTGTTTCATTGCAATGATTACAATTCCCTCTGTGCATCATCACTAAACAATATTTGCTTCTATTCCCTCTGTTTATTTGTTCATTTGTTTGTTTTTGGATATACACAAAAACACTCAGGAATATATAATCATTTAACCAACGGGCACATTCTGCAAGCCTGCCTCCTGGCTGCCAGCACACAGCCCTTCTCTTCCCATGAGTCTAGAGTCCTCAGCTGCTCTGTCTTTCCATGTCATCATCTCTGCCTCCATCTCTGGTGTCTGTTTTTCTGGATAGGGTCCCACATTCCGCTTGTGCTCTTCTCCCTTGATGGTCCTAGGATCCTCAATTCCTGGACTGTAAGATTAACTACTTCCCCCTTTTTGTTATAAAACTTCTACCTTTACAGTTGTGACAGTCGCAATTAGTCATGGTATAATTGTATTGAATTCTAATACTAGTGAATTATAAGAATCTTATCCCCATTTCCTTTCACCAAAACCATCTAGACAAGATGAAAACTATTCAGTGGGGATTCTACCTTCCCCTGCACACTCTGAAACTAAAACTCCCTGTTGAAAACTTATAAGCCAGTCACTTCATGCCTTCATAGCTCCCCTCCTCCCATTTTAGGTAGCCAACGTCTAAGTTGCCCATCCCTATCAACCCTGTGTACAGAGGGGATGGAAATGAGCCTTGATGTGATGATTCCTTCCCTCTCAGTTGGTATTTTGAGTTACTACATCCATAAGTATACATCAATTTCATCAAATTGTAGCAATTTACACTTGCTTCCTTTATAAAAAAATGTTTTATCTAGTCTAGTCTAGTTCTGATCATCCAACCATAAAAGTTAGGTCAAATGGGTACTACCTGCAAGTTTGGGCAGTTTTGTGCATCTCCGCTCACTTCATATCAGCTGGACATTTCACTCTCAGCTCTAGTCCTCCATGGTTATATCCTTGTCCATGGGCTCAGGAGTCCCCAGTCTCACCATATTTCAGACCAACCTGCCCTTCCTCTTCTCTTTCTCATCTCCAAGTCAACAGGAGTCTATGGAATGTGGTCAAAGTCAGCCCATATCTTCATTGCTGCTTTTTCCCCACTTCCACTCACCAGTAGACCAACATGGTTGCCAGCAAGCTTACATGCCTGGTTGTGTATTCCCTTTGAGTATCAGTCTTGGAAGGGGGTTTGTCCTTAAGGGACTTGATTGCTTGCCTTGATGGCTCCTTGGTCAACAACTTGCTTGTTCTTGTAGTAGCCAATCAGACTGTCATGTTTGTTTTGGGTTTTTCCTGCTGGTCTTTCATTCAAAAAGTATCTTCTCTTTCTCGAGCTGTTCCAGGCTAGTCTTCTTGTCCTTTCAAGTGGGAATGTCCCATCTCAGAAGGTTCTGGATGGGGATCAGGATGCCACCTAAGGTCTTATACACTACAAAGGCTCCACAAGAAGCCTCTCTCAGTGGGCAAGTTCTAGCACCCCTTTTAGGTATTCCAATCAGTAGGCTCAAGAAGGGCTTACAAGCTTTCTATAATCATGTTTCCGGATATTCCTTTCTATCTCACTCAAGTGTCTGTTTTACAATAGTTGTCAAGGGAAAAGGAGCTCTGGTAGCGTAGTGGTTACCAATCGGGCTGCGAACCTTAAGGTGAGCGGTTCGAAACTACCAGCCGCTCCGCGGGAGAAAGATGAGGCTTTCTACTCCATTAAAGATTTACACCCTCGGAAACCCTGTACAGGGTCGCTATGGGTCGGAACCGACTCGACGGCACTTAACAACAACAACAGTCAAGGGAAACCAATATTCATAAAACAGTCAAGCATCTTAATATTACTTCCCGTCTTTACCCATTCAGACTATCCCTCGATCGCTGAATCACAGAGCCTTGTAGTTCTAAGGTTACATACATCACTATTTTCCTCTTTCCCATTTAGCCCATCCAAACCTGCCCAAGTGTTCTTCCATCCCCCTCCCCCTTCTTGTGTATTGCCCTGCCCCCTTCCCTGTGCTCTACCTTTCCCTCCCTCCCACCTCTGGTAACCAACAAAGGACAAAGAATTTTTTTTTTTCCCTTGTAGTATGGGTATCTTTTCTTAAGCTTTTACAAGAACGTTGTTGTTGTTAAGTGCTGTCGAGTCGGTTCTGACCCATAGCGACCCTGTACAGGGTTTCCGAGGGTGTAAATCCTTACGGGAGTAGAAAGCCTCATCTTTCTCCCACGGAGCGGCTGGTAGTTTCTAACCGCTGACCTTAAGGTTCGCAGCCCGATTCGTAACCACTATGCTACCAGAGCTCCTTTTTACAAGAATAGTCCTATGCAATATTTATCTGTTTGTGACTGACTAATTTCACTCAGCATAATATCCTCAAGGTTCATCCATGTTATGTGGTGTCTTGCAGCTTCCTTGTTATTCTTCAAGGCAGCATAATATTCCATTGTGTGTACGTACCACAGTTTGTTTATCCATTCTTCCATTGATAGGCGCTTAGGCTGTCTCCAACGTGTTGCTATTGTGAATAGTGCTGCAATAAGCATTTGGTGTGCAGACATCTACTCGTGTCATCACTTGTATTTCTTGTGGATATAGACCAGGTAGAAGAATTGCTGGATCACAAGGCACTTCTATTTCCAACTTTCTGAGGAAGCGCCATACTATTTACCTGAGTGGTTGGACCATTTTGCATTCCTACTAGCAATGTAGGAGGTCCCAGTCTCTCCACATCCTCACCAGCATTTATTGTTCTCTGCTTTTTTGAATTTCACTGTTATTGCTGGTGTGAGATAATATCTCATTGTTGTTTTGATTTGCATCTAATGGCTAATAATCATGAACATTTCTTCATATGTTTATTAACTGCTGGAATGTCTTCCTTGGTGAAGTGTCTGTTCATGTCCTGTGCCCATTTTTTAGTTGGGTAACTTGTCTTTTTCTTGTAGACGTGTTGTAGTTTCCTATAGATTTTCAAAACTAGTCCCTTGTCTGATAACGTCATTGCAAAACATTTTTTCCCATTCTGTGTGCTCCCTTTTTACTCTTTTGGTGAAATCTTTTGATGCACATAAGTTTCTAATTTTTAGTATGTCCCAATCATCTATTTTGTCTTGTTTTTGCTTGTGCAATTCTCACACAATGTTTCATAGTCTATGTGTGCCCTATATTAGAGCCCTTAAATTTGTCCTTATTTTTTTATTGATTACCTTTATGATTCTGGGATTCACATGTAGGCGTTTTATGCATGCTGAGTTGATTTTTTTTATATAGCATGAGGTAAAGGTCTAATGTTCTTTTTAAGGAGCTCTGGTAGCAGAGTGGTTATGAGTTGGGCTGCTAACCTCACGGTCAGCAGTTCGAAACTATGAGCCATTACTCAGGAGAGAAATTAAGCTTTCTGCTCCCATAAAGATTTATAGCCCTGGAAACCCTATTCAGGGTTGTTATGAGTAGGAACTGACTCTAAGGTACACCACCACCACCAATGTCCTTTTTGGAGTCCTGGTGGGGCACTGTGGGATAATGCACTGGACTGCAATGTCAGTTTGAACAGCAAGGTCAGTGGTTCAAACTCACCAGCTACTCCTCGGAAACCCTACAAAGTCATTATGAGTTGGAACCAACGCTATGGCACACAACAACAACAACATTCTTTTAGAGTGCTGGTGTGATGCTGTAGAATAAACACTGCACTGTTAACCGTGAAGTCAGTGGTTCAAACCAATTAGTCACTTCTGGGAAACCTGAAACAGGGTCCCTAAGAGTTGGAACAGACTCAGCACTTAACAATGTTGTTTTAGTTTATAATGTGAGGATGCTTTCATTCCTATTTTAAAATGCAAATTATATACCCTGATCTTCATTTTCCTTTAATCTGTTGTTACCAGAAGCCCCATACAAAATGATTTTTTACTAATATTGACCACATATGACAAAGAAGAACTGCCCACTAGTGTTTTCTAGGCTATAATCTTTATGGCAGCATATTGCCAAGTCTTTTTCCCATGGAGCCACTGTGTTAGTAGTTGAGCACTTAAGTGTTGCATCACCAGAGCTCCTTTCTTTTAACCTATACTCATGTCATTTGAGCTGCAAGATCTATGGTTCAAGCTCACCAGCTGCTCCTTGGAAACCCTATACAGGGTCACTATAGGTCAGAATCAACGGCACTTAACAACAACAACTTACCTATACTCAATTAGCACATAAGTAGAAAATGGCTGCTTTAATTTGGTGCATTTCAAGTAGATGGGGAAAAAAACAAAACAGATGACGACCAAAAACCAACCAGACTAAAATC
Source organism: Chrysochloris asiatica (assembly GCF_000296735.1). Classification (NCBI taxonomy): domain Eukaryota; kingdom Metazoa; phylum Chordata; class Mammalia; order Afrosoricida; family Chrysochloridae; genus Chrysochloris; species Chrysochloris asiatica. Next base: position 2,515,917 of record NW_006408691.1, on the reverse strand, counting down.
CAATCAGGTCCACTTAATAATTTAACTTTAGTACTAGTGTCAACTAATATACCTCTGGAAAAAAAACAAAAACAAGCAAAGTAACCCCCTCTGGTGCTGTCTTTGTCACACACATGGTGTCACAGGTTACTTTTGTTCAAGTTTTGATACAATCCAGCATCTCCAATCTAAGCTAGTCAAGTTTCCCTGATTTCAATTTCTTCAGTTCATCTCCAGATCTATTCTTCATATCTCTCTTTAGTTAAAAACAAAAGAGATAAATGGGTAAAAGAGAAGAAAGAGAAAGTCTAAGAAATACTACACACTTGTGTACCAGCTGCAATGGAGAAAGAATGCTATGTTGTTGTGAGGTGCTGTCGAGTTGGTTCCAACTCATAGCAAGCCTATGCACAAGAGAACAAAAGATGACTCAGCCGTGTGCCTCAAACAACAATCGTTCTTCTGTTTGAGACCATTGTTGCAGCCACCCTGTCAAGGCATCTCATCAAGGGGCTTTCTCTTTTTCAACGTTGCTGTGGTTGTTGTTAGGTGCCATCGAGTTGGTACCAACTCGTAGCAACCCTATGTACAACAGAACAAAACACTGCCTGGGCCTGGGCCAACCTCACAATTGTTGCCACACTTGAGCCCATTGATGCTGACACTTTGCCAATCCAACTCGCTGGAGGTCTTCCTCTTTTTCTCTGACTCCCCACCTTACCAAACATGATATCCTTCTCCAGCGACTGGTCCCTCCTGACAACATGTCTGAAGTATGAAAAATGAAGTTTGGCCATCCTGGTCTTCAAGGAGCACTCTGGCTATACTTCTTCCAACACAGATCTGTTGGTTCTTTTGGCAGCCCACAGCACTTTCAATATTCTCCTCTAACACCATAACTCCAAAGCATCAATTCTTCTATGATCTTCCTTACTCACTGTCCAACTTTCGCATGCATGTGAGGTTATTGAAAATACCATGGGTTGAGTCAAGCACACCTTAGTCTTCAAGTTGACATCTTTGCTCTTCAACACTTTTTAAAGGTCTTGTGCAGCAGATTTGCCTAATGCCATACGCTGTTTGATTTCTTGACTGTTGCTTCCATGAGTGTTGATAGTTGATCCAAGAAGAATGAAGTCCTTGACAACCTCAATCTTTTCTTCGTTGATAAGAATGTTGTTTATTGGTCCAGTGGTGAGGATTTTTGTTTTCTTTACCTTGAGATGCAATCCATACTGAAGGCTATGCTCTTTGATCTTCATCAGTAAATATTTTAAGTCTTCTTCACTTTCAGCAAGAAAGGTTGCATATTGCAGGTTGTTAATGAGCATCCAATCCTGATGCCATGTTTTTCGTCATATCTTTTTCAATAATCCCCTACTTTATCAAGTATGATGTCCTTTTCCAGGGACTGATCCCTCCTGATAACACGGCCATAGTGTGTGAGACAAAGACTTGTCAGCCTTGCTGCTAAGGAGCATTCTGGCTGTACCTCTTCCAAGACAGATTTACTTGTTTTCTGGAAGTCCAAGGTACACTCGATATTCTTCATCATGCATCAATTCACCAGTCTTCCTTATTCACTGTCCAGCTTTCACACGCATGAGTTGACTGAAAAGATCATGGGTTAGGCCAGGTCCACTTTAGTCCTCAAAATGACATTTTTGCTCTTTAACATTTTAAAGAGGTCTTGTGTGGCAGATTTACCCAACACAATAAACTGTTTGATTTCTTGACTATTTCTTCCATGAGCACTGATTGTAGATCAAAATACAATGAAATCCTTGAAAAACTTCAACCTTTTCTTCATTATCATGATGGTATTTATTTGTGTACTTGTGAGGATTTTTGTTTTCTTTACAGTAAGTTGTAATCATACAGAAGGTTGTATTCTTTCATCTTCATGAGCAATTTGTCTGCACTTTCAGGAAGCAAGATTGAGTCATCTGCGTATCGCAGGTTGTTAATGAGCCTTCCTCGAATCCTGCCACATTTTTCTTCATACAGTTCAGCTTTTGATGACTAGAGGCAATGTATTGAGTTAAGTCTCTGGGTTCCACCCAGACTCCATGGTGAAACTTTCGGAGTGTTTTGTACTCAATTCCTTCAATGCTGCTTCCTCCTGAAATGTACATGTGCCAATGACCACATCATTACTGCCACCATATACAATTAGGCTTCCTGGAGCCCCACTCTCAAAGGGGTTCAACTCTAGCACATGCACATGATCTTCACAATCCACAGTGTAGGCAGCATTTCTGGTAGCACCTTGCTTCATCTTGTATGTCAAAACTTGAACAGTGGCAAAAATAAAATTGCCTTGTATTGGACAAGGTTATGGAACTGTGGGCTGCTTTATAGTTTTCTTCTTTTCCACAGTTGGAAATGATACCCTGGGGGCAGGGGGTTGCAGCCAGAGGAAAGCTGCCAAACTAGTTTTCTTATCTGTGCCTGAGGGGATCCCAAGTATTCTGGCCCCAGGCCTATCTCTTAGCCACTCCCTTCCGGGTCCACCTACCTGTGTCTACCAGTTATCTGGAGTGTGGCCTCTCTCTGCTTGTTGTTAAGTGCCCTCATTCCAACCCATAACCACCCTGTATAAGGTTTCCAAGGAGCAGCCAGTGAGCTTGAACCGCCAACCTTACAGTTCAAACGGCTTTGCAGTCTGACACATTAACCCACAGGGGCACACCAGGACTCCCTCTCCCTACTTGTTGTTGTTGTTGTCAGGTGCCATCGAGTCAGAACCGACTCATAGTGACCCCATGCTCAGCAGAATTAAACAATGTCTGATCCTGGGCCAACCTCACTACCGCTGCCACACTTGACACCATCAATGATGCCACCTGGCCTATCCATCTCATTGGGGGTCTTCCTCTTTTTCTCTGACCCTCCATCTTACCAAGCATGATATCCTTCTCCAGCGACTGTTCCCTCCTGACAACATGTCCAAAGTATGAGAGATGAAGTTTAGCCATCTTGGCCTCCAAGGAGCACTCTGGCTGCACTTCTTCCAAAACAGATCTATTGGTTCTTTTGGCAGCCCATGGCACTTTCAGTATTCTCCTCCAACACCACAACTCAAAGGCATCAATTCTTCTACGATCTTCCTTATTCACTGTACAGCTTTCGCATCCATATGACGTTATCGAAAATACCATGGCTTGGGTCAGGCGCACCTTAGTCCTCAAGGTGACATCTTTGCTCTTCAACACTTTAAAAAGTTCCTGTGCAGAAGATTTGCCTAATGCAATACGTCCTTTGATTTCTTTGCTGCTTTTGTGAGTGTTGATAGTTGATCCAAGAAGAATGAAGTCCTTGACAACTTCAATCTTTTCTCCATTGATAAGAATGTTGTTTATTGGTCCAGTGGTGAGGATTTTTGTTTTGTTGACATTGAGATGCAACCCATACCGAAGGCTGTGTTCTTTGATCTTCATCAGTAAATGTTTCAAGTTCTCTTCACTTTCAGCAAACAAGACCCTGTTTACCCACATCCGTATTATGGTGGACTGACCTGAAGACTCAAGGAACTTCCCAGTGACTAAGTTCCCTCTGAGGTCCAAGTGAGAAGAGAGAAGGCAGAGAGGACCATGGGTCTGAAAGTCGATATGACAGTGTCAGCAATGCTCAGTGCTCTTGCTCTAAAGAATGCCCCATTTCACATATCAGTAACTCATAAAGCTGGTCAGCCTGGGACAAAGCCCACTAGCCCCAGTGGCTCTTGCTCAATCCACTACATTTCCATCCCTGGGGTGCCTGTGATATGCAGATGATACAATCTTGCTTGCTGAAAGCAAGAAGACTTAAAATATGGGTTGTACCTCAATGTAAAGAAAACAAAAATCCTCATCACTGGACCAGTAAACAACATCCATATAAATGGAGAAAAGATTGAAGTTGTCAAAGACTTCATCATGGAAGCAACAGTCAAGAAATCAAACGGCATATTGCATTACGCAAATTTGCTGTGCAAGGCCTCTTTGAAGTGTTCAAGAGCAAAGATGTCAGTTTGAGGCCTAAGGTGAGCCTGACCCAAACCATGGTATTTTCAATAACCTCATACACATGAGAAAGTCAGACAGTGAATACGGAAACCGTAGGAGAACTGATACATTTGAGTTATGGTGTTGGAGAAGAATACTGAAAGTACCATGGGCTGTCAAAAGAACAAACAGATCGGTGTTGGAAGAAGTACAGCCAGATGCCCCTTGGAGGCCAGGTTGGCCAGACTTCGTACTTTTCATACTTCGGACATATTGTCAGGAGGGATCAGTCAATGGAGAAGTATATCATGTTGGGTAAAGTGAAGGGTTGGCAAAAAAGAGGAAGCCCACCAATGAGATGGATTGGCACAGTGGCAGCGGCAATAGGCTCAAACCTATCAACAATTGTGAGGTTGGCGAGGGACCTGGCAATGTTTCATTCTGTGTGCATAGAGTTGATGTGAGTTGCTGCTGCCTCTAACACACCTACCAGCAATACGCAAGCAGGTGTTCCCTGAATTATCCTTGAGGAAAATAAAAAGATTGCTCAACTTTGTTGTTTCTTTTAAGTTTTGCCATTGGACTCAATCGTACAAGCAAATGTTGCACAGATTAATTAAACGTTGGTGTATGAAGACTTCAACCTGTAATGACGACCACTCCCCATTTGATAAAATACCTCTCCCAGGCAGCCTGCCTAGACTGATTCATCCATCCATTCATTCCTTCTCTCATTCCTTCCTTCTCATCCATTCACCAGCATTGATGGAATACTCCTCTGTGCCCAGCCAGGGGCAGCCCCTTGTTCTAGTAGTGACACGCCCCTTAAATCTGTGTCAAGGATATACCTAAGGGGTGACAATGAGGAATATGTTGTCATCTGATGTCCCCTAGGCTGTGCCCCTCCACTCATGCTTGCAGAGCACTGTCTTTGAAGCTGAAACAGGCAGGAAGGAAGGCAAATGAGAGCCAAGTTCCCAGGGAAGGGGGTTGCAACCAGTCAGTTTATTGGGAACCTGCTGGGTACCAGCTGTCAACGCCGGTTCCATGAAATGAGGACACTGGAAGAGATAGATGATCTGCCCAAGGCAATGTATGGAAATTGGGGTCCATCTCATTTTATGGACTGAATTGGAATATTCGAACAAGGACTCTAAGAGGTCACAATCGAGGATTGTCAGGAGCATCCAGGATTGCTCCTGGGTCTGCTGACTCTCACCCAGCACTGCCCATCTCACACACCCACACTGTGGGAATACCCCGGGAACATCTCCAGAAGGACACACAGAACACTCAGAGCCCCTACGACCTAGATCCTGGTCCCTATGACTCTCCAGTCTCTGAGTGTTTCTCAGGTTCAGTCTCAAGAGCCACAGAAACATGGAGAAACTGCTACCCACCACTTACCAGAAAGACTGAGACACCCACCAGAAGAGACATGAGGCCTGAATCAGAACTGGATACAGGGGCTTCTAGAAGGAGGTAGGGGCAATCCCACGTTCCTGAGTCCATGTACTCGCCTCCAGAAGGGACACAGTGTGCCCCCAAATAAGATGTACTATCAAGGAACTCCCCTCATCACTGCTTCTGGAATATCTGATAGAGAGCAGCTTGGCTCCCTAGGAACTGACAGCTCTGTTGACTAGGAGTCCAGGTAGCACTGTGGTGTTGGTTCATTGGTTCAAACTCACCAAACTCCTTGGGAAAAAGATGAGGCTATTTGCTCCCAGAAAGATTCACTGTCTCGGAAACCCTTAGGAGCAATTCTACTCTGTTCTACACAAGGTCACCATGGGTTGAAATCTACTCCATGGCAATAGGGTTGTTTTGTTTGATATTTTGGTTCACCAGGAAGCAAACCAGTTAGAGTGTTTACACAGCTGCAGCCCCACCCTTGAGCAATGAGCAAGAGATTGGACTTTATCCTAGGCACTGAGTGGGAGCTGGGTGGGCCCCTGATAAGAAAGCTGGGGCCCCCTGAACTGGCTGGACTATACCCTGAATCCAGGACATTTATTAGTCACCTACTGTGTGCCGGATAAGAAGCACAGGGAGGTTGTCTCAGCATTTGCTGCTGTGAGGGAGAGACATATTAAGAGTTCCTGGGACCCTGAGTGTGAGACTAGGCCCTGGGATTGTTGTTGTTATTAAGTGCTGATGGTGAGTTGGTTCCAAATCATAGCAACTGTGTGTAGTTTCCGAGAAGGGGCTGATGGGTTTGAACTGCCAACATTGCAGTTAGCAGCCCAGTGCTTATCTTACAGTGTCACACCAAGACTCCAGAGCCCTGGAATGGACCTCTCTGGCTTAGAGGTAGAGGCCTAAATAAGGCAGCCCTCACAGCAAGGGTCCCCCCCCCCCCTCACTTCTTGCCTTCAGTCAGTCGGGTCTGGGGAGTGCTGTCATTTCCTGTACTGGAAACTTGCCCTCTGGGACTCAGCAACCTCCCTGTCCCCATTTCCTGCCAGATGCCTAGAAACCACTGGCCCAACAGCCTCAAGAGCGACTCCTGGTGGCAGCTGAGAAAGTGAGGCCAAATGTCACTGCAGGATCTGGGAGGGCAGGGGTGTTTGGAGGGAACCTTGGTACAGAGAGACCTCCTCTCCCCTCAGCTCTGGTGCCTTCAATTTCTGGGAACTGCAGAAACCAGATCAGGCCCTTTGCATGCCTGGTCCTGGGTGACCCTATCCTTCCCGGGGCCAAGCAGCAGGATCAGCAACCACCAGAGGGCAGCAGAACTTAGCTATTGTGCTTCTATGTGTACACGTACAAGGGGTGTGTCCACTATGTGCACTCCATGGAGTCTGGGGACCCTGGTAGGCCATGGATGTGGGACCTGTGCCCCTTACACCCCCTAAAGAACGTCCCTGGAGGAAATGGCTAGCACTCCATGGAACCCAGGCACAGTCCTAGACAAAGTGTGGCACTTCCAAGCCCTAAGGATGAGTTGGGGCAGTGCATGCCCCAAGGAATTTGTTGTTGTTGTTGTGTGCCCTGGAGTCGGTTCCAACTCATAACGACCCTGTACAGGGTTTCCGAGGCTGTAAATCTTTATGGGAGCAGAAAGCCTCATCTTTCTCCTGCGCAACAGCTGGTAGTTTCGAACTGCTGACCTTAAGTTTTGCAGCCATATTCTAATAGCTGAGGGCAAAATGTGGGAAGCTCATCCCTGTGGAGGCAGGGAGGAATGGGGTTGGGCTGTCTCACCATTGCTGTCCTGACCCTGTGTGTCCTCATGCTGGTCCTTGACCTGCCCAGTTCATAGTGAAGGCGAGGACACTCCTGTCTCCAGTGTTGTTGCAAAGGGTACCATGAACACCACAGCCCATAGGAGAGGCCCTAAGACAGGCTGCCCCGAAATCAGGGCACTCCTGTCACAGTGCCCTACCACAGAAGACCCCAACTCCCTCCTCATGCCCTTACCAGGGCCCCAAACCCAGAGGAGGCTTCGTACAGCATTTTATTTCAGTTCCATGTATGTACCCATCACACCTGCCATCAACAACAGATACACCTTTACCGGAGGGGATGCAGCCCAGGCTCCACACTCCTGCTGGTGGTCACCACCTTCCAAATGCACATTTCTCTGCCCCATCTCTCTTTAACATAAAGCAGCTAGTCCTGGTCTGAGCCCCAGTCAGCCTTCCTTCCCACAATCCTTCCCAACCCCTCCACCCCTCACTGCCCGACTCCCTCTGTGTGGACGAGTTTAATTTACAACCTTGTAACACACAAAATAAGGGCTCCAGGACCCTTATTCAACATGAAAGCGCAGGATACTGCCGCCCTCCGCCTCCCCACCATTTGTCCGCAAGATACAGCAACAGGATGCTGGTATACCAACGAGAAAGGACACAGAATTCTCAATTGCTTGCAGCGCTAGCCCCTGCCCAGTCCTCTTCTCTGGTTTGGGGTGGGACAGGTTTGGGATGGTAAAGTCTAGGGGCTACCCAGGATACCTGGGGTGGGGCTGCGTGGGCGCACACCTCTTGGGCGGCGGTGGGGCTGGGCTAGGCCTCCGGGAAGTCATTTCCGTTCAGCCGGGTCTCCCTTTCCGTCAGGTGTCAGGTTGCCGGGAGAGGACTGAAGTCTTCATGAGTTTGGCGCTTGGGCCTTCCCTGAGGTCCATCCGCTGGAAAAAGCAATGACCTCGTCTGCAGAGAGCAAGAGGAGAGGTGAGGCTGCGGGGCAGGGAAGCCAGCAAGGGGCCCAGCACCCCGCCCCCCTGTCAGGCCAGGAAGGGCGAGGTGCTCACCAGAGATGTCTCTATCTCCAGCATATCGCCTTCTGCAGCTCAGAGCTGAACTTCCCCAGGCTGACTGGGCCCCTAAGGGTGCACAGAAACCCGCCGAGAGAGACAAGAAGGCCCTTGGACACTGCCCGGACTCCCTGGCATGCCCTACGCCGCCAACGCACTTAACCCCATTCTTCACTATGGGTCTCAGGTGGGGGCTGCGCCCGAGCCCCGCGCTCCCGGACCCAGGGAGAGCGCGCGGGGACTGCGTGCTGGCAGGAGAATGGCCCGTAGCGGCGGTGGCAGCAAAGGCGGCAGCGCTTTTATCTGACAAGGGGCAGTGAGGCCAAGGGCGCGCGCGCTTTCCCACGCTCAGCAGCCAATTGGGAGTCAAGACTGGGCAAAGCGCCCCACCCTTCCTCCCGCCACCCAGCTATTGGGCTGCATAATGACGCCTCCGCCCCTAGCAGGTGGAGTAGTGCAGGGGTGGTCAGAAGGACACGTGGGGCACAGGCTGAGAAGTGCCCCGCCCCAGAGTCCCGCCCTCAACTACCACTGCGCGATCCGGGTGATCAGACAGCCTGCCCAAGGTGCAAAGGCCAGCGGAAGTGGCAATCTCTGGGGGCCCGGTGCCAGGGCGCCTCCTTCTCTGTTCCTTGCTCCTGTCCCCCCACTTTTGTGTTGCAGAGCACAGGCATCCCCACCCTGGCCACAGTCGTCTCCACAGGGCCTCTTGCCTTTTCCAACTATTCATGCCTTTCTGCCCTCCCAGGAAACACCCAACCCTCCAACCTACTGGGCCTGGCCAGCATCACTAGGTCACTCCTGCAAGCAGTGTGAAGCCAAACAGCAGGGAGGGGGCACTGCAGAAGAGTAGGGCAGTCCCTGACTAGGCCAGAGCCCTGCTCCTGGAAACCTCCACCCTCCCTGTGTGCCTCCAGCTGCTTCCCCTTGGAGGAAGCTCTCTCCAGCTCCCTCTGCTCTCTTCACTGGCCTGGTCCAAGTATTATAAGATTGGAAGACATCATCAGTGGCCTCTGATCAAATATTCCTTGGGGACAAAGCACACTGCTTTCCCAGGACCAGGTGCTGTTAAGTAGCTGACCATAGGAGCATCCAATGGGTCCATGGACATCCATGGAGGGGGCACTACAGCCCACCTTGGACCTGCCCCAGATGCTTGCTCTGCCCTCTCTTGTAGATTGCCCTGGAGTGGGGGTGAGGGGTTGAATGTAATGACCACCAGGATGAGAAAAGTAAAGATATACTATCTGACCCCTGGGTGCCCCAGATGCCACGAGTCAAGGTGGAGAGAGGAGACAGAGTGCTGGATAAAACAGAAGGATGTGCAGGGCTTTCCAGAGAGGCCTTTACCCTGGGTACCTAGGACAGTGGAAGTGGGGGGTAGGGAGCCGGCAAGGGTGTCTGCACAAGACTATTCATGTCCACAGCCTTAGGGCTCTGGGTCATCTCTGGCCAGGGAACAGGCGCCTTCCAAGTGGCACGGGCCTGGCTTGGGGGTGGCCAGGTAGGATGATAGGACTGCTGGCTGAGCTGTGCTCTGTGGCCCCGCCTCTTCGAGGTGCTGAATGGCTGGAGTCTTTTGTGCAGAGCAGCTGGCGGCTTGGCCTTTATGTTGGGCTGTGGGAAAGCCACAGGCCGGCCTCTCACAGGCTCCTCCAAAGCCGGATTATCTCCAGGCCCTGGGGACATGCTCTCAAGGACAACCCCCAAGATGGTGGGGGCAGGGCACCTTCATAGCAGCCTTAAAAGCCATGGCCAGGCAGGGTCTCCTAGGACTTAGGAGGAAAGACCCAGGCGGTCTAATGGTCTAGGTTGATTGCTCCCTGCTCCTAGCAGCCCAGCAGCCAGGCCCCCTCCCAATCCCCTCAGGCCGCTGATCCCCACCCTCTGTGTACTGCTGAACCCACAGCTGGGCAAACCAGAGGCAGTTACAGGACTGAGTTCTGAATGAGGACTGCAGCTTGGTAGGAAGGCTAGGGGTAGAGGACTACACACTTATTGAGCACCTACTTCCTTGCTCTGGGGGGAGGGGGGCTGATAGAGCTATACCAGCCCTATCCATGCACACCAATGGAGCTCACATGGGTCTAGGGGCACCCACTCACCACAGAATGCAGTTCTTTCCCTGCCCCCAGAAAGCTAAATGAAGAGGGAGGGGGTAGACAGAGAGCTGGCAGTGCCCAGGGTGGGGCTTTCCCTCACATACTTACTGCACCCAGGCAGTGAGTGTGCTGGATCATAGTCACACCCCAGTCCTCAAGGTGTGCCCCATTTTACAAGTGAAGAAACTGAGGTCCAGGTAGCCCAGCTACAAAGTGGTAGAGTCTGGGCCTTAATGTTTCCCCTAGGTTCTCTAACAAAAACACCCAGTGGGTATAGCTATTAGGGAGGCAGAGGGTGGGGAGGAAAGACTGGAGTATGCAGAAGACACTCAAGGCCAGAGGGTCACCAGGCGAGGCTGCAAGTATAAGGAAGTGCTGTACAGGCCAGATGTGCAACTTTCCTGGTCATCTGTTGCTGGGAGAGGCCGCCTCTTCTGACCTTTAAAGGCAGCCCGGGGACAACTGCTCCCCAGATGGCCTTGGGGCCCCAGCTCAGCACACAAAGCCCAAGCAACCCATGGCGAATGAGTGTGTCTCTGCGCACGCGCCTTTTGTACAGGATGAATGTCCTGGCAGCTAGGGTATGGGAACCACCGTGGGGGGTAGTGAGGGGGTGGGGATCCCGCCAAGATCTCACTGTTTCTGGGCCTGGGTAGGCAAGGCTACCGAAGAGTGCCAAGAGAGCTGGAGCTGAGAGTCTCTCTGCCCACACACCCTGCTCCTGCCCTCAGATTGACAGGGACGGATCCATAGGGACAGTAAGAGATCATCAACGCCCCACCCCCAGCCCATTTCATACACAGAGAAACGAGCCCAGAGAGAGACCCCACTCAGTACCCAGCACTCATTGAGGGGCCCTTAGGACTCTCATGCTCCTCTGACAGGGGGCTAGGATGGGGTGGGATGCCTCACGGAACTCAGAGAAGGAGTGAAGGCTGATAGCAAGACATGGAGACACCACCATTCTGAAATCTGCTCTAGGCCCTGTCGAGACCCCTTTTGAAACCAGATGAGATTGTCTGCTTCTGCTAAGATATGTTGTTGTTGTTAATTGCCATCGAATCAGTTCCGACTCATAGTGATCCTGTGTAGGGTTTCTGAGGAGCAGCTGGTGGGTTTGAACCACCGACCTTGTGGTTCAAACTGACCCTATCCAACAGCGCCACACCCTCTAAGCAATTCTACTCTGACCTACAGGGCCATTATGAATCAGAATCAACTCTATGGCAGTGTGTGGGAGAAGGGAGAAAATGGGACCCATTTCAGTCCTGAGGCAGGGGTTAGGAGGTTCAAGATAGGGTCAACTGCACCGGCACACAGTGGTCACCAAAACAAGGCAATGATCATTGCAGGGCTGAGGGTTTGGGGGGTGGCACTGATCCCATCCTTCCCCAGTCTACCCCCCTCCTCAGGCAGTGATTCTTCATCCAGTTCTACATTATAGACTCTGTGTGAATCCCTTAGGTGAACACCTGGAGCTATGGGTACAGTTCCCCACACTGACCAGTGCTGAGGAGCCCCCAAGATGGACCAAGAGGAAGATCCTGCTCCCCTCCCCCCCAAGCTGGCCATAACTACCATGACTAATGTGTGGATGACAGCACCAGTGTCCCAAAGGAAGTGTCAGGGAGCCAACCCCAGTGTCTGGGTTAGGGCAAGGGAGGATTTGAGGATCCAAGGATCAGGGATAACTGATAAAGCATGGCACCCCCCACATGTGTGCTCTCCTGGCCCCACAATAACGTGAGACAAAGATGGGAAGGGGAGAGAGGTTCAGAAGGAACTTCAAACCCAGTCCCTAAGTTGTGCTGGTCCCCATCGCCTCCATTAAGGCATCTCAACTAAGGGATACACCAGTTTACTACTGTGCGCAGTGGACACAGTGATACTCAGCCTTAAAACACATGGCCATCCTGAGTGCTAATGGACAGTCAGCTGGCTGAGGCCAACACACTAATCAGAGCACAGAGAGGGTGGTGGTTGGGTGGTGATGCCACAGCACTGAAGCTTCATGGGGGCTTCTCCTTGTGTGCAGGTGTTCTTCTGAGCAAAGGGTTAATGTTTCCTTTTCTGCAAGGGTCCCCTCTAATCCAAAGTCATCGAGTTGATTTTGATTCACAATGACCTTATTGTTGCTCTTGTTGTTAAGTGCCCTCCAATTGGGCGTTTAGCGACTCATAGCGACCCTGTATAGCATTCCCAAGAAGCGACCTCACCAAAGTGACATTGCAGTAGATTGCTTACTCTACAGCACCACACCAGGACTCTATTGTTAAATGGCATCGAGTGGATTCAGACTCAAAGCAACCTGAATAGGGTTTCCAAGGAGCAGCTAGTGGGTTTGAACTGCTGACTTTGTGGCTCACAGTCCAGTGCTGATCCTACAGCACCAACTAGGAGTGTAGGATTCCTATTGCTGTTGTTGTTGTTGAGTGCTGTTGAGTCAAGTATAGGACAGAATAAAACAGCTTCATAGGATTTTCAAGGCTGTAAATCTTTATGGAAACAGTTTCTCCCACAGAATGGTCTCTGTTGCAGCACCGAAGCAACCACAGACAATCCATAAATTAACGAGTGTCACTGTGTGCCAATAAATATTTATTTATGGGTGCTGAACTTTGAATTCCATACCGTTCAGTGTTCAATGATATATTATTCTTCTTTTGATGCTCTTTCGACATTTAAAAAAGTAGAATTATGCTGAGTGAAATACTTCCATCACCAAAGGACAAACATTGTGTGATCTCAGCATTTCAAATAAGCAATCATACAGAGATTAAAGCCTATTAGTGGTCACCAGGGATGGGGTGAGGGTGGGGGAGAATACCTCTATGCTTAGGGGGCATTGAACTTTTGTTAAGGATGCTGGGAAATTTGGGGAACAGTTTAGGGTGTGTTCACTGAACTGTCCATGTAAAGGGTTTGGCAAATGCTTTGTACTTCTATATTTACCACACAAACAAACAAAAAATTACCAAAACACAAAAAAAGTAAAAGCTAATTTCAGCAGGGAAGGCAGACTAATGCCAGCTCTATTCTAAACAATGTACAGATACTTACAAGGTGGATCCTCTCAAATTTTATAACAAGGGTTCTCTCATTGGCCCCATTGTACAGATAGGAAATTGAGGCAATAGGGGTTAAATGTAGTGCCTCGTGTTACCTGGGGGTGAGGGTGAAGTTCTGTGGTGAGTGCTCTCCCACCCATCCAAGCTTCCGGGAAGCCGCGATTGGGTCCCTAGTGAACCTGTCTCTGTTCCCCTAAGGATCCCCACTTCGCTGCACCCTCCCCCTCAGTCCAGCGCGCGAACTCTTGAGTTCGCGCGCTCGCTGACGGTTCCCACAGTGGCGCGACCGCCACAATGGAAGCGTGCCCGGGCCTCCCCGCTGCATTAGTGCCGGGCTTTGCCTCTGAATGAATGAGGGCGGCCGCGGGGGGCGGAGAGGGGGGCAACTCCCAAAAGACCATCTGGCTCCGCGTTATAATAGAGCAATAAAGGGCTTGTCTGCCTTTCAGAGGTTGGGAACGCGCTGCTCTCTGACACCGTGAGGTTTTTAACCAGCTTGGGATGGCGACCGGGTCCTGCCCCGAAGCTAGGGGAGCGCGGGGGTGGGGGGGGGGGGGATGGCGGGAG